>NC_058134.1:159025275-159121848 GCF_016433145.1 Gracilinanus agilis | reverse complement strand
ACCCTAAGACAAAGGCACCTATATCCCAGAAACATATATATATATATATATATTCCTTATTCTGAATGCCCCCTCGGGACTCTCTTTGCTGAGTTTCCCCAGTGCATACTGGCAATAAAGCTTTCTCCTGCTTTGATTGCATTGTCTCGTGTGTTCCTCTGGAGGCCACCCATTTTGAACCCTAACAAACCCAGTGGAATTGCTTGTCAGCTCCAGTAAGGAGGGAAGAAGGATCAGAAAAATCATGTATCATGTAACCATGGAAAGATATACTAAATAAATAATTTAAAAAAAAAAAGAAAGCAAGACAAAAGAATAGCTTATAAGAATTCCATTAGCCAGGCATGGTGGTGCATGTCTTTAATTGCAGACACCATGAAAGTTAAGGTTGGGAGATCTCTTGTATTCAGTAATTTTTAGTTCTAGTCAGCTAAGCTCATTGGCTGCCTGTATTAAATCCAGTATTACTATGTTGAGGAGCCCCTGAGAGTGGGTGGCCACTAGACCCTTTTAGGAAGTTAGATCGTGTCTACACCAAAACAGAATTAGTTGGACAGGGACTGTGTGTAGCTCCTATTTCTTTCAGTCTGGGTAAAAGAGAGAGAGAGACAGACAGACAGACAGAGAACGGGGAAGGGGAGAGGTAGAGAGGAAGGAAGGAAAGAAGGAAGGAAAGACAAAAAGATATTTATCAGGTCTTTGGTAGGCCACATAATTTACCATTACAAAATGCAAGTACTAAAATAAAGTTTTGTTTTTAATTTCTTTTAAAACATGATTATAAGAAGCAAAATCATATTTGTATTTTTGTATCTCAACAAATGGCCTCACATTCAAGATTAAAACAAATTATTTATTAGCAGACACAAGTTTAGCATATATATAATTTTTTTTTTCCTTTCTCAAGTATGTGATGTATGGTCCTTGACAGATGGAACAGATGGAAGGACAAAGACAATAAAGAGACACATGATGAAAAGGCTACAGAACCCTCTAGGCAAAGCAAAGCATGTTGAGGATTATCTTTGATCTTGGGCTCTTCCTTTTTAAAAATCCACTCATCAGATTTGTCAATAAGCATTTGTCTGATTTTCAGTGATGCTTGTGATTCTCTATACCTGAAGAATTTTCCTTTACCTCCTTAGGGGAGATCTAATTGCTTCACATTGATATGATTGAAGCAAGCTTATGAGCACTAAAACTTGAAACCCAAATTTTAGGAATCTGCATAAAATGGCATGTTCATTACTAAATGGTATATTCTGAAACTTACCATCTGCTCTGATCTCCATATCTATATGTTCTAAAGAACATATGGAACCCATTTCTTTTGGCAGTGGTTCATCTCAAGCATTTTCCCCAGAGGCTAAAAAATAATGTTCTCAAATTGGAATAAAAGCTAAGGTAGGCTATCACTAATCTTTATGATATTATTAGCAATTGTGATTTAAGCAATCAGCACCTGGTGTAAGAAACACCTGAAAAGTAGCACATTGGCATTACAGCAAAATGAGCACAATCTTCTGGACAAAGTCCTGATAATTCTGGAAGAAAACAACAAAAAGGAAACATTTACCTAGAACATTTTTTTAAGTTTTATTTATGCATTTTGGGTGAGGAAAAAAATCAAATTTTATCATTAAATTTAGGAGAGCTTTGCAACACATATGTCCTTTCATATTTGAATGCTAGAAGGACTGAAAAAATTAGAAACAGAGATTTATTAGGTAGTGCATTTAAACCAGGAATCAGGAAGTCTTGGCTATTTTTTTTTTACTTTTATGACTGAAGAAGAGCTGCAATTATGTTGGAGTCAACCAGGACTTTGCCCCAAGAGAACAAATTTTAGCAGCCACTGATACTTTTTATTCTTTTCATTAGAAACAATTAACTTTAGCACTTAAAATATTTTGTCAAAATAGTAAACTACTAGATTAATTCCCTTCCAGTAATCCTTCATCTTGTATCTACTTTGCAACAGTTTATAGGCATCCAGTCTCTGGGACCCACCAATGGAACAGTTTCTAGTGGTCTCTTTTCCTTCATAAGTGATTATATCAAATATAGATGACTTGCTGACATATTTTAATTGTAGTAGACCAGGGTTTCAAATTTATTTCATGTAACTCTGGGTAGCTCATCTAAGTTCTATGCTAAAAAACCTTCCCATTTTTTTCATACAAATATTCTGTGGCTTAATAAAAGGCTATTTATAATGTATATTGGATAATTGAATAATACTGGTGGGTGGTACGGTAGAGTCAGCTTTGTTAGGAGTGATGATGAGAGAGTAAGTTATGCTTTCTGCTCACAACCTGTAGGAATGGAGAGTTCTTACAACTGTAGTGTGACTAAGGAGTCTAAACATATCTTAGAAGAGCCAGTCTTGTAACAGTAATTAGCTATCTATGCAGTGTAATTTGAGGATTATAGAAATTTTTCCTTGACCAAAAACCTATCAGTAAACTGAAAATGAGTAGGTAGGTAACGTGCTTATCAAAATTCTAGCATGAATTGATTCAAGCCTTCTGTTACATAGCTAAGAGCCAGACCAAGAAGATTTGGGACTCATATGGGTACATTTTAAAGAGTTCAAAATTAAGCATGAAAGGGTATATACATTTAATGACAGTAATTTAAATTACATTTAAATACCGTAATTACATTCACTGGGCAGTGGAAGTTATAAAACTCCTGGGTTCAGTTTTGATGAGATAAAGTCAAGATTAGAGCAGAGAAGTGCTCACAACTTGTACTTTGCTTATATTTGCCAAAATACATACCTCCCAAATTGATTTTTATTTACTTTCTATAGGTTTTGTATTTACTTATTTCCATTTCATTTAACCCTAAAGAACATAAAATTTGTTCATATAGGGACTGAGTAATTTCTCTGTTTTCAGTACCTGACAAAGGACCTGGCAAAATAGGAGGAGCTGAAATGAATTTAAAGACAATACCTAGTGGGCAGGTAGGTGATGCAGTGGATAAAGTGCCAGACCTGACATCAGTAAACCTCTTCTTTCTGAGTTCAAATTTGTCCTCAGACACTTACTTAGCTAACTGGTGACTGTGTGGAGAAGTCACTTAACACAATTTGCCTCAGTTTCATCATCTGTAAAATGAGCTGGAAAAGGAAATGGCAGACAATTCCAGATGCTTTGCCAAGAAAATCCCCAAAGAGGTTATGAAAAGCTGGTCATGACTGAAAAATGACTAAACAAGCAATACGTACTATTTCCTGCCCTGACAGTTGGCCTTAATTTTAGCACAGCTATAAAATTGATTTCGACTAAATTAGTAATCTAATGGTTACATGAGATTCATTTGTGAGTGCACATTTGTTGTGGTTGTAGGCAAAATAATGCTATACTACACTATTGTTATCCTACCTTTATAATCTCAGCTCCAACACTCAAATGATACTAATTAGGCACCAACATGCACATCATTTTGTTCTAAGGGAAGAATGGTTTCATTTCCAGGATGGGAAACCTTCCACCTTCCACCAGAGAAATAATCATCATATAAACAGTTGTTCTTTTGTTTGCTTGCAGAATGGCCTGTCTCAGGAAGCTCTCAGATTAAAAGCATTTCATTTGTAGGCATATTTCTCCAAGTACATTTTCTTTTAGTGGACAATTACAAAAACCACCCTCTGATTTTCTGCAGCTCATTAGTTGTGGCTAATTTGCCATTCTGACTACTTTCATTTTCTGAGAACAAAAATAAATGTTCCCCAAAAACGATTTAGAGCACTGAAGAAAAGCTCAGTTGCCAAAGGAGTACCTCCCAAATTTTCCCCATATGCATACTTTAGATATTTAAAAATTAAGTTCTGCCAGACTAAGTCACAGAAGGATGTTATTAAATATAAAAATGAGATTACAGTAAGTGATGTAATGAGATTTCAATGGGGACAAAAGTCATAGCAGGAGTTTATTTTACTGTTACCGTTATTTCATGATTATTTGGCTCACATGGGACACTCATTCAGTTTTAACATATGCTCCTGATTCTGCTGTAACACTACATTGACCAAATTTATGTCTATTCTATGATATCTAATTATGCTACTAAAATCAAAACTATTTCTACCCACAATTAGCAAAGAAAAAAAGTATAAATGATAAAAACTTCAATATACTTATATTTGGCCAGAATCTGTAGATATTAAAATGTGGTTTCAATAAATAAAATAGGAGTGCTTGTGGGTTTTTCAAGTTAGTGAGTAAATCAATCATAAATTACTAATTTATTAGACTTATAGGTATTGAATTATTTTCCCAGCACCAGAGATTATGTTCAGATGAGAGGGTTGAACATACTAACAGAGCTCGTTTAGTTGTTTCCAGACGCTTTTTGATGCCATTTGGGGTTTTCTTGGCAAAGGTATTAGAGTGATTTGCCATTTCCTTCTCCAACTCATTTTAAAGAGAGGAAACTGAGGTAAGCAGGGTTAGGTGACTTGCATGGGATCACACAGCTAAGTAAATGCCTAAGGCATATTTGAACTCAGGAAGAATAGTCTTCCTGACTCCGTGCCTGGCACTCTATCCATCGTACCACTTAGCTGCCTTCATTGGAGCTGCTCAAAAGAGCAACAGAAGAAAACTGAAGTGTCCTTTTCCCGTACTATGGTCACATTAGAACTGAGTTTCACATCTGTGTTTATTCATTTGGCCATTAGGGAGACAGTCAAATGTGTAGAAAGCCATTAAACTTTGAGTTCTGTAGTGTCAGGGGATTTGGAATGGAGACCTCTGCTTGGTTGCATGTGATTTTATTTTGCATTTTTTCACCATCATATAAATAAAACTCTTTATTTTACCTTCTTATAGATGTTCTTAACAAATAATCATCTTCTAATGACTGTTATTTTCTGTTGGAATTCTGAATTTTCTTCAATTGACTTTGCATAAAAGAAGGCATAAACTGCATATCCATATTATATAATCTCGTAGTAATTATGGATATCCACTCATGTGGCCCTAAGAGTAGAAAAGGACAAGATTGGAGAAGAGTACTAAAGAGTCAGCTTTTGTCCATGCTGGATATTTCCATGGCATGTATTTGTGGCTCCTACGCCTTTAAAATGCATCCCTATAATCACTGTGAAGAGGGCAGAGGTGGCAGCCAGAAATAATAGTAGGAGAATCTCCTCTCTTTTCTTCAAGGAAGCTAATTTTGTACAAAATGAGACTTTGAACTCTTCCATGAAATTTTGTAATTACAAGGCCAACATGGACATGATCATTTACCTCCTCTCCTAATGCATGTAACAATTACCACAGACTCCACTAAAGGAATCTGAAAGAATTTTTCATTTTATTATCAGTGTGCTACTCCTGGGGAAGGTGGTTTCATGAAAATGAAAATATATATGGGCAAATAAATTCTTTTTCTAGTTCATTTGAGTTTCATATGACATTATTCAAGAGCTTTTGATACTATAAAAATGTTAAAGAAATAAAGATGCCATGTCCATTATTAGGAGGGGAATAAAAAAGATCAAAAGATTAGCTGAAGTCCATTCTATATCCATTTCTGGCAGAACAATGAGGAGGTGTATATAATTCCTTTAATATATCAGGCTAAAAACTTAGGGCTAAAAAGAACTGAGAATTCATCTGTTTGAACATCCTCAATTGACAGACAAGAAAACTAAGTTGCAAAGTGACTAAATGTTTTGTCTACAGTAAGCCAATTAACTGGTTACAAGGTTAGGTTCAAAACACAGACCTTCTCACTCTGAATCCAATGCCATCATCAATTGTGACATTTCCTGATTTCAAAAATGAAGTTAAAAAAAGCAATGGAAACTTACAAATGTAAATAAACCCAAATTTTGTGGGATTTCTTCTTTTGGTGCCTTCTCTCTCCAGGAAAAACAAAAACAAAATAATACATTTGCTTTTGTAATTATGAAAGGCCAAGGAACATAGTGTAGTTGAACCTTATAGTGATCAAAAACCCAAATGACCTGGGGCAATACATTTGTTCTTTGTCATAAACATGAGCATATTCCCTTCTAGCTCTAAATATATGATCCATTCTTAGTTTTATATACTTGTTCCACCTGTATATTAATTTATTAATAAAATAAAATTTTAATCCTGAGCAGTATATGTTCTGATGTTTATATCATTCTTTAAAAGGCAATATCTATCAGTTATGTACAGGTATTTTGTTAAGTCATTTGTAGTGATCCCACAGATAAGTATTGAAATAGGCAAGTGCATCAGACTGGAGCCAGACAGGGAATAAACAAAAATAGGGAACACACCTACACCCACCAGGGAAAGGAATGAATTAATACATTAAATAAACTACACAAGGGATTTGGGAATAGGTAGTGACAGAGAGATACACTAAGCTGGGTAACTGACAGTTGGCAGTTTAACTGCCTATCAAAGTAACCAGGGATAACAAAATAACTTATTGTGGGTTCCATTGGTCTAGAGGAGAAACAACAGGAACTATATGAAACAAGTTTAATGTTGTTAAGGTGGGGAAAGAGGGCTAGGCTTTGTCTAACTATTAGGGAAGTACCAATTGCCAATAGAATGTTAAGATTTAAGTTGGCTTTCCTGCTACACTAAGCACTGACAGGCAGGCAGCCTGGTTGAGACTGGAGAGAGCTGGGAGATTGGGATTCTCACAACACTGGTCCAAGTTGATCCTTAGATGAATACAAGACACAGGAATCAAATCCTTGCTCAGCCAATAAATCCAGTGAGGCACTAGGGAGCACAAGGCTATCTGCTAGTTATTCACCAACTGTAGATGTGTAACCTTCACTCAACCTAGGCTATCTTACTCGATGGCCTCTCCTATCTTCTTCACAAACCCAACATCCACAAGTTTTAGAGGCTCAGTTGGGCTGGATAACTGCTCTATACTCCTCCTTCCAGCACTGCCAAGTTCATTTTCTCAACTCAAACTCTCTCACCATTCCATATTGGAATGTTCATAAACTCAGCCAAGGTTTTTACTTTGGGCTGCCTGCTTCCTAACTTATCTTCATTGCTATCTTATAATCTACCTATAACAGTATCCAATGTAAGTACACCTTTGTGGGAAGCTGGTGAGAATAACCCTCAGGGGCTCTTATCAAGAAAGATGGGGATAGAACTAAGAAGGTGTCTTAGTAGCAGCAAAAGCTCCCAAGCAACCTTAAAATGGCACTTCAAAATGACTGTAGTCACAGAACCAAAAGAAGACAGAGTGAGGTGGCTCTCCTGCTCTAAACAACTTGAAAGATAGGCAGAGAGAGTTGCTTTTCATGTCATAAAGGGGAACAGAAAATAAAATTGTACATAAAAGAGTATGAGGCAATCATCCACCACCTATGTGCCAGGTTCTGAACCTGGGCATAGACCAACTCTGGGATCCTTGGACCCTGCCTAAGCCAAAAGCAGAGCACCCCACATGCACCCCTTGAAGTCCCAACCTTGGCACCAGCCTGCAGCGAAACCCTGACACTTGGCCTTTTCAAGCCTTCTGAGAAGCCCCTGCCTCCAGGGCAAGGTAGCTCACAGCACTCTAAGTCCTGTAAGCAATCAGCACAGGAGATAGAATCAGCAGTTTTCAAAACTCCCAGGCCACAGGCAAAAAAAATGACTGAGAAAATGAGCAAACAGCAAAAGAAAGCCCTAACCATATAACATTTTTATGGAGATGAAGAGAAAGTCACTGATTAAGTAGGGAACAGTGATAGCAAAGTGAATGAAAAACTTCAAAGAAAAATGAGAATTGGTCTTAGGCACTAGAAAAGCTCAAAAAGGAATTAAAAAATCAAATGAGAGGTAGAAGAAAAATAGGAAGAAAAACAGAATAAAGTAATGAAAGTAATCAAAAAGAAAATTATAACTTAAAAAGCAAAATTGGTCAAATATAAAAAGAGGCATGAAAATCCAATGAAGAAAACAATTCCATGAAAAATAAAATGGACCAAAAGGAGGCTGATGGAAGAAATTCCATCTTTAAAAATTAGAATCTGGCAAGTAGAAGCAACTGACTTCATGAGACACAAAGAAACAATAAAACAAAATCAAAAGAATAAGAAAATAGAAGAAACTATTAAATATCTCATAAAAAAACAACTGACCTTATAAACAGATACAGGAGAGACAATCTAAGAATTATTGGACTACCTGAAAGTCATGATTAAAAAAAAAGCTTAGACATCATATTGCAGGAAATTATCACAGAAAACTGCCCTGATGTTCTTGAAAAAACACAGTAAAATAAAAATTGAAAAAAAAACACCATAGATTACTTCCTACAATAAATCCCAAAATGACATCTTCCAGGAATGTTATAGCAAAGTTCAAGAGTTCCCAGGGCAAGAAGAAAATACTGCAGCAGTCAAATAGGAACAATTCAAATATCATTGAGTACCAGTCAGGATAACATAGGGTGTGACAGCTTCTACACTGAAAGATCAGAAGGCCTGGAATACAATATTTCTAGAAGCAAGGGAACTGGGTTTACAACCAAGGATTACCTACCCATCAAAACTGACTAAATTATTTCAGGTGAAAATATAGTCATTTAATAAGAAAGATTTCCAAGCATTCCTGAAGAAAAGACCAGACTTAAACAGAAAATTTGATTTAAAGATGTGAAATTCAAGAGAAGCATAAAAAAGTAAATAGGAAAGAAAAAAATTGTTTATATTCTTACATAGAAAGATGATATTTGTAACTTAAAATTTTTGTCATTGTTTTAGTGTATGAAGAAATATATATATATGTATATATATATATATACGTTATGTGGCAGTAAGCTGTTTAGGATGATCATATGAAAAAATTGTGGGAAGGGGAAGAGGATTGCACTTAGAGAGAAATGTGAAAAGGCAAGTAAAATGGAGTAAATTATATAACATAAAGAGTTATTGGGAGGGGAAGAATTATATTGGAAGGGATGATGAGGCTGGTAATGGTAATACTTAAACCTTACTCAAATTGGATTTGGCTCACAGAAGGAATAGCACCCAGATTCATTGGGTTATAAAATCCTATTTAACCCAATAGGGAAGTAGAAGGGGAATAAAAAAGGAGGTAGTGGTGAGGAGTGTAATATAAGGGAGGGAAAGTTGGGTGTGATAAAATGATCCTATAGAGAAGTAGGAAGGGAGTAAGAAGGGTGGTGGTGGGAAGGGGAGTAATATAGGGGAAAGGGAATGGAGGGTCATTAAAAGCAGAACACGCGTGGAGGGATAGAGTGAAAAGGGAAAGTGTAGAATTAAAAGGGGAAAACAAGATGAGAATACACAGCTGGTAATCATAATTATGAATGTAAATGGGATGAACTCACACATAAAATGAAAATAGATAGTAAAATGGATTAAAAACCAGAATCCTTCCATATGTTGTTTAAAAGAAACACATTTGAATCAGAGTGACACACATAATAAATGTATGAGGTTGGAGAAAAATCTATTGGGCTTTAACTGAGACAAAGAAAGTAGGAATAGCAATCATGATCTCAGGCAAAGCTAAAGCAAATATATATCTGAATAAAAGAGATAAGGAAGGTAATTACATCTTGAAAAAATATAGTATAGACAATGAGGTAATATCAGTACTTAAGATATATACACCAAATGCTAGAGCCTCCAGATTTTTAAAGTAGAAACTGAAGAAGCTTGAGGAGGAAATTCACAAATTAACAGTAAAACTATAGTAGTGGGGAACCTCAACCTTTCCCTATCAGAACTAGATAAACATAACCAAAACAAGAAACAAAAAAGTGGCAAAGGAAGTGAATGAAATTTTTGAAAAGTTAGATTTAATAGGTATCTGAAGAAAACTGAATAGGGATAAAAGGAAAGGAATTAAATAAATAAAAGAACAATTAAATAAATGAAACAAATTTTTAAAAAAGGAAAATATCTTCTTTTCAGCAGCACATGGTACATATACTCAATTGACCACACCGTCACAAAAACTTCACAATCAAGTTCAGAAAAGTATAAATAATAAATTCAATTTTCTCAGATCATAATGCAGTGAGAATTATAATCAATAAAGGTTCATGGAAAGGCAAATTAAAAATTAATCAAAACTAAATAATCTAATTGTTCAAAATGGGTGTTATCAAAGAACAAATCTTAGAAAGAATCACTGATTTCATTAAAGAGAATAACAATGAGGAGACAAAACTTATAGGATACAACCAAAGTAGAACTTAGGGGAAAATTTGTATCCCTGAATGCTTTTATCAATAAAAGAGAGAAAATACAGATCAATGAATTGGGCATGCAACTAAAAACATTAGAAAAAGAACAAATCCCCAATTAAAGACTAAATTGGAAATCCTAAAAAGAAAAAGAAAAAATAATAAAATTGAAAATAAAAGAATTATTGAACTAATAAATAAAAATAGGAGTTGGATCTCTGGAAAAAGAAAATAGACCATAGGTTATTTAGATTAAAAAAGGAAAGAAAATAATCAGATTATTAGTATCAACAATAAAGGGAATTCCATTAATTGGGGAAAGGCTGAACAAATTGTGTTATATGATGGTGATGGAATACTATTGTGCTGTAAGGAATGGTGAACAGAATGATTTTAGAAAGAGCTGGAAAGGCCTTCATGGACTGATGCAGAATGAAATAAGCAGAATCAGGAAAATATTATACACAGTAACTGTAATATTGTGGAATAACCACCTGTGATAGATTCAGCTACTCTTGGCAATATAGTGATCCAGAATTGTTCTGAAGGACTTATGTCAAAGAATGCTATCCACCTCCTAAGAAAGAACTGTTGGAGTCAGAATGCAGATGAAAACATACAATTTTTCAATTGTTTATTTTTTGTTTTGTTTTGTTTTATGTTTTGAGGTTTGGGTTTTATAAGATTACTCATAAAATGAACCATATAGAAATATGTTTTGCATGATAACACATACATAACCCAAATTGAATTGCCTGCCAAGGAGCTAAGTTCGATCATATAATTTAGAAAAACTTATGTGGATATTTGTTATTACATGTAATTGGCAATATATGTGTGTATATATATATTTGTTTTATATATACATATATATAAAACAAAAATACTTAATCACCACTCCTTAGATTGCAATTGCTTTCATGCCTTATTAAGACTTTGATTAGGTTAAAAAAGAAGCAATCTAGTAGGCATGAATGGAAATTACATTGAAGTATACATAGAGTAAGAAATCTCTTTTATTATTTGGCTCAAATCAAATTCACAGATTTAGAAAAACATTGTGTTTATTAATGCAATTTATTAATGATAATGAATACTACAAAGTCAGATAAATATTTAGATATTGTATTGACTGTGAATAAAGTCACCTCTGTCCTGTGGAAAAGCAAGGGGAATAGGCTAGAATTCAGCAATAGCTGCAAATGTAGTTAACACTCTTCCACAACACTGGATTCTCAGTCTAACAAATCAAATTCTCAGAAATGCTCAACATTCATCCCTTCTTAGAAGACGAATGAGTTGAATTTACCTTAGGATGTTAGTCTCTTAACTACTCTCTGTAATTCCCCTCAGAATATTTTGTACAGAGAATATTTTATCCACAGAATATTTTCATCACAGATGTTTTTCAAAGGCAGTTACCAATTTCATTTTAGGCAGGGGACCTTAACCATTTATGTGTCATGGATTCCTTTGGTAGTCTGATGAAGTCTGTGAATCCCTTTTCATAATAATATTTTCAAAAAAATTCAGAATTGAAAGAAATGTTAAATTTTAATTGGAAGATATTGTCTACAAAAATGAACTCCCCCCACCCATCTAAGTTTCCAGATTTTCTGAATTAAATACCACAGCCATGGATAAGAAGCCCTGCCATTATGTATCTCACAGATATTTTCAAATGTGATAACTTCAAATTCCTCACAAACTTATTCTTCTATATCATTTAATTGTACATAACTTTCATAGACTCTTCAATGGCAGTTAATTATCTGTCTCTCAAAAAATATTTCCAATGGCAGCTAATTGTCTAAATTTCCCCTGGGAAATAAATTATTTTAACTTTCTTTGTATATTTCTCACATATTTCTCCTGCCATGACAGTTAATTCTTTCCATCTCTTTCTGACTCATTTTTCTATGATAATTAATTGTCCAAGTCCCTTAGGAATAGAGTTATATATTCTTTGACTCACAGATTCTTTCACAGATGACAGCTAACTGTTGGTGCCAAGATTTTTGTGTTTTCTTAAGAGTGCTGAAAAAAGTATCTGAAGTCTCTGTGAGATGGGCTATTTAAAATATGATTAAACATATAAGAACAATTTTAACATGTATAAAAACCAGGGTCTTCCTCCCAATATTAGATTATTTAAGTAAAACAATATTAATGACTGCATTTTCCCAGTTTTTTTAATCCACCAGTTACTAAAAATGTAATATGTTCAAGATACTGTGGTAAGTGATAGGGTAAAGTTATATATATATATATATATATATGTATATATATATATATATATACACACAATTATTCCCTTTAGGAAGCTTACATTCTAAGTAATGGGGGGAGGCAACAAAATATATCTAAAAGTAAGCAAGTACAGAGAATATATGAAATTATGTGATATAATTTAAAGAAAGAGTGGCATGTCAGCTACTTTGAATAAATCTAGGAATTATATAGGTCAAAAGTAGAAAAGAAATATATTCTTCAAACAATATTTCCATTGCTATAATTAATGTTCTCTTCCTTAAGTTCATTTAACTCTTTATAATTTCATGTATATCCTTCTATTTTTTAAATTAATCTGCTCAAAATTTCTTAGATCACAGTATATTCTATCTTAATGATATGCCACAACTCGTATAGCTATTCCTTAATTGATGGACATCTCTTCAATTTCCAGTTCTTTGCCACCATAAATGTCTGCTAAAACATATTAGAACATAGATTTTTTCCTTTTTATCTAATCATATTAGGAAGTAAACCTAATAGTGGTGATGTTGAGTCAAAAAGTATATGCAATTTTATAACTTCTTGGGCATAACATGAATTGCTCTCCAAAATGTTTGGATGAGTTCACAGTCACACCAACACAATATTAGTGTCCCCATTTTTCCACATCTCTTCCAATATTTGTCATTTTTTATCTTTTTCACTTCAGTCAATTGGATCGGCATGAGATGATATCTCAAATTCATTTTGATTTGTGTTTCTCTAAACAATCATGTTAGAACATTTTTCATATAGTTATATATAGTTTTGATTTCTTTATCCAAAGACTTTCTGTTTGAATATTTTGACCATTTAGAAATTGAAGAATTATTCATATTATTATATATTTGACAAAGTTCTCTCTATATATCAGATATGAAATCTCTATCTGAGAAACTGTCTATAAAGCCTAATTTTCTGCTCTCCTTATAATTTAGGTACGTTAGTTTTATTTTTGCAAAAAAGTTTTAGCTTAATGTATTAAAAGCATTCATTTTATAACTCACAATGCTATCGTTCTCTTGTTTATTCACAAGTTATTCTCCTCTACATAAATTTGATAAGTAATATGTTCCTTTTTTCTAATATGCTTATACCTCCATCTATGCCTGTCTTGTATCCATTTTGATCTAGTTTTGCTAGACTGCTTTTCAATTTTCCAAACAATTTTAACAAATAGTAAATTCTTACTTTAAGAGCTTAGATTGTTGCTTTTGTCACACATTACGTTACTATAATCTTTTACTACTGTGTGTTGTGTTTCTGTTCTGTTCTACTGATCTACTTTTCTCTCTCTTTTTTTTTCCTTTTGGAGTAAGAACTAGAATTGCCTACAAGGAGTTGGAGAGTATAGTGGTTTGGGAGGTAAGGAGGGTAAGAAACTTGAGAGTGATCCTAACATTGCTGTCATCCCAAAAAAATGCATTAGGTTCTTGAACCCTTCCCACAGAGTGAAAGCAACATTCTGAGAACGAAGACAAAAAAGCTCTGTCAGATATGTCATATATGAATGGAAAAGTTCTAGGTCTAAGTAGACTCTATATGAAAAGAAGAATTTCCAGGCAGTATTGGCATGCAAAATTATATAAAGCTCAGAGCATGAGGAAATTCAGAGCACAAGTATCAGTATGGATATCTTTGTCCTCAAGAAATTAATAATTTGGACATGGAGGAGGGAAAGGAAGAGCAAAATAAAGGCTGGGGTGTGGGGAGAGATGGTCCTTAAACAATTGATTTTCTATACTTGAAAGTATAATCACAGATACAGAGACTCACTATAATATAATCATATATTCTCATCACTGACACTTTCTATGATTTACTTTCTCCACTCAAACTCACACCATTGTTTTCTACACCTTTAATAGCTCTCAACATTTTCCATTGCAAACACCCAGAAGCCACTTTCCTATTCTTGTGCATTCAAATGATTTTGTGTGTTGGGAAGTAATCTTTACTAGCAATTGTGGAAGGGGAAGTGACAATAGAGGTAATCATTGTTAAGCCATTTGATTGGGGCCTGACCAGTTCCCTTTCAGTCTCTACTATAAGTAGTCTACAGATTGTGTTTCATCTTTGTATTCTTCTCTACCTAACACAGTGCCTTACACACAATGCACAATAAATGATTATTGAATTAAATATCTTGAATTACTAAGTAAATCTATTAAAAGTTCAGTTCAAACTCGATATCAGAAGATAATGATACGTCATTCATTAATTGAGGTTTCGCAATAATATACATATTCGGAGACTCTTCATAATGGTAGCTAAAAATAATATAATATTGTTAGTGGAAAAAAATAGAGTGCATTAGATTTTGAAATATTTCTTAATACACTATTTATTTTCACATGATATCTCGAGCACTGAAATCTTAACATTTGGAATGCATAAAAGGACAGTTAACTATTACCCAAGACTGAGATGAAACATATGCTTGTTAATTAATTTTTTGTTCACTAAATGTTTTTCTTAACTCCTTTATGAAATTTTTGAAGCACCCTCCTACTTTTCTCCCCTCAATACACAGCTGAAAAAACATATTTTAATGAAATCCAACTCAGATGCAGACTCAAATGCCATATTTCAAGGGCTACTTCAAAAACTCCTCACAGAAATGAAAAAATAGTTGCTTAAAACTTACTTTCATGTAGTTCTTTCGAGAAATAAAAACAACCAAGATAATTACCATTGCTTCAATCTGAGTAGGGAAAAACATATCTTTAAAATTTCCTTAGACAGTATATATAAAATCTAAACAAAACAAAACAAAACAAAAAAAAAAAACAGTGGAATTTTTAAGAGACAAAACATTTAGCAAACAAGCTATTAGGAGATTACTTTTTTTTCAAGATAGTAAAGAATACATCTACTGGGTGATTTTCAATAATTTCCCTGAATGTTTTAATGTCTTATTGATGCAGCCATTTGCTGTTAGAGAATCCTGTCATTTAGAATTGTGTTTGTAACTCACAAAAATTTTAGAAAGTTCTAAGGTTAGAGAAAAGCAAAAACCAAGCCTTTATGAGCCATGATGATAATATGAATATACAGTGCCCACTTAGAGAGGATTGAATTAATTGATTAATTAAGCATGTTCATTTTTAATGAAGAAAGGACTATAAATAGAAACACAAAACATTTCATGTCTTCAAAGAGCTTCTGTCCTATTGGAGAAACATATAAACAAGTGAGTATATAGAAGAAATATGGAAAAAATTATTATAAAGTAAATGTAGGGTAACTGAGACAGGAAAC
Source organism: Gracilinanus agilis (assembly GCF_016433145.1). Lineage (NCBI taxonomy): Eukaryota > Metazoa > Chordata > Mammalia > Didelphimorphia > Didelphidae > Gracilinanus > Gracilinanus agilis. The sequence goes on along the minus strand of NC_058134.1, from coordinate 159,106,125 downwards.
ACTAGCAGCATAATACTTAGCAATAAGTATTTAATAGATGCTTTTTGACTTACTAATTAGGGCTGTTAAGATAGCAAAATACAAGCTATCTTATGAGGATCCAGAGTGGAAAGGTACCTTAGAAATCATCTGGTATAATTCTTTTATTTTGAAGATGAGAAATTAGAAAACCTGAAAAGTTAACTGGCTGATGCAAGGTCATGCAATCTTTGTCTTCATTATCATTATCAGCATTGGTTCTTCAATCTTTGAGATATAAGTAGTGCAATTATCACACTCATTTTATGTATAAAGAAACGGGATTCAGGAATGTTAAGTACCTTATTCAGAGTCATATGTGGTTAAGCCAAGGAAATGTTAGAGGAATAGCTAGAAAGACCCAAGTTTGACTTTAGCTTCTTATTTTTATTAGTTGTATGAACCTAACTAAGTCCCTTAAATTTTTTAGAACTCAGTTTCCTTATCTATAAAATCAACATTATAAAAACCCTTGCCTCACAGAATTATTATAGGAATAAAATTATAATTTTTACTATTACCTTTTGATATATACTATATAATATTAATAATTGGTCAGGTAGGTGGTACAGTGCATAGAATGTCAGGCCTAGAGTCAGGAAGACCAGAGTTCAAATCTAGCCTTAGGCTGTATATGTCACCAATTAACCTCTGTTTGCCTCAATTTCCACATATATAAAATAGGAATAATAGTACAACTACCTTCCATGATTTTTGTGAAGATCAAATGAGATAATAATTATAATGCTTGTACTACAGTGCTTGGAATATAGTTTGCACTTTATGTATGGTAGTTATCATTAGTATCACCTTACTAAAAGTTCTATGGGTTATATTTTAATTCTTATGGGGAAAAACTTATACAGAACAAAATATAATTTATTTCTGAAGTTTTCATAGGTCATAGAATCTATGGCTTGGGAAGTTTTATAAATAAGGATGCCAAGACCAAAAAAAGTTAAATGAATTCCATAAGTATACAGATAATAAGTAACTGGGTCAGTATCTGCTTTCTTGATTTTGTATTGTGAATTCAACATCCCCCCTGAGTCTATTAGACAATTTAAAATTATATTTAACATCTTAAAGTGGTTTATATTTTGTGTTTAGTTCATATTTTATAACTTTATTGTATGACTAATAAAGATAGCCAGAGATCAGAGGGGATAGACTTTAGAAATTTGAGTCACAAAGATGAATTCTATCTTGCCTCATATATTTATTAGTCATAACAGTGTGCAACTCACTTAAATGCTTTACTTATTCTTTCATCCTTCATTTTTGAAGAAGATGAAAGACACCGTGGAATAATGACTTGTGCTTGATTTGGATTTAAGTGAGGTAGAGCTGCACAGCTACCTGCCTCACTCTTCCAGAGCCATCAGAATCCAGTGGCAAGACGAGAGTCCAGATGTCTGCTGTGAAAGAGAGATTTGGGGAAGGGAGACAACATTGCAAACAGAGTGACATGGAATGTTGTGAAACAGGAGGGGCAGGAGAGACCCTGTTAGAATCTTCAGGGGAGAGAGAATGAGGGGAATCTTACTGGCAGTTGGGGAGTTGGTTCGAGACTCTGAAGCCGAAACCATTCTCCCAGGATCCAGCTCTGACCTCCTGGGAATCTCTGACTTGATCCAGTGAGAAATCTGGCTGGCTTCAGAAGCCAGTTCAAGTTGTCTACTCTGCTGGAGCTAAAGGACCAAACTGGAGAGGGAGCTGATTGAACCGTTAAGTTTGCGTTGGGGAGGGTTTAGCCTCTTTGGGGTGGACTGGGTCACTTCCCGATGCCTGACTTCATCTTTATTTCAATCTGCATTCTAGAGACTTATTCCTGTGTGAGTCTGGCCTAGAACTAGATTGGACAGAAGGAGATTTTTAGGCAGAGAGTGTAATCAGAGTAGCCTCGACTTTGTGGAGAAACGAAGAGACTTTAACGCAAAGTCAGACTGGTGGGCTGTAAGATAGAGACATTAGTGATAGGGAAGCACCCAAACCCCACACTCCTACCCCCATCTTCTGATACATCTTTAATAAACCTCGTTAGTAAAAAGAAGCCGTCAGATCGATTTTGTACTGGCCTGGAACAGAGTGCAGCCATCTTTGCTCTCTGTCTTTGAAGAGATCTCCTTCAGGCTGGGTCTGTCGAATCCCAGCCACCCGTCTATAGCCGCTCTACAGGGTCTCTCTTCAACATAACGTTGGTGATGGCTTGGAATAAAATGAATAAGCGAACTTGGCCTCTCCAATATCTGACCAAGCTCTAAGTGCTCTGCGGTACCTACTTCAGCTGCCTGCATGACTGCTGGAACAAACTGTCCTCCTCCTCCCATTCCAACAGGGGAGATCTTCACATATGTGTAACAGGCATTCCCCTCATTCACAGATCACTTTGAGACTTGTTACCCTTAAACTAGTACTGCCTGTCTGCCAAGGCGTATTTTACCAGGGGTGTCCACTGGGCAAATTATGGCTTCTTGGAGCAATAAATGAGAGGTGCTCCTTGGTGAAAGGTCAACCCCAAAGGTGAATGAACAGCCCTGAAAAGGGCTCAGAAAGCCCTCAAACCAGAGGTGGTCGTCCTCCTGGAATACCCTGGACACCCTAAACCCTTTAGTAAAAGAGCACCTACCTCACAGGGTTGTTGAGAGATAACATGTAAAGTTCCTTGAAAACCACAAAGAACATATAGAAGCTAGTTATTTACTATAATTTTTATCACTAGTGCCAGACTTCATTCATTCATCCATTCATTTATTGGCTTATTTATTTATTTGTTCGCTCATTTATTTATTTAAATAATTTCAAATATTTTTCCATGATTCATGTTCTTTCTCTCCCCTCCTTCCTCCCCCCTCCCATAGCCAATGATCAATTCCACTAGATTTTACATGTATCAAGATCTATTTCCATATTATAAATATTTGCAATAGAGTGATTGTTTAGAGATTAATTGGGTATATATGTTTTATGTTTGTGTGTTCATGTATATATGTACATAAATATTTACACATTTATGTGTTCATACATATGTGTCTACGTGTACAAATGTTTATATGCATATATGTATGTACTTAAATGTGTGAATTAATTCAGAAGTGCAATGGTAATCCAGTGACTTCTTATTATTAAGGTTACTTTTCTCTAAACAACACCCTACCAGATTTGATGCTTTATCAGTTTATTACATTTTTGAGTGCCAGTTTACTTAGTGCAATCCTTCAGGAATGCTTATATACATAAATAGATTTTGCATTATTTTCTGCTGATTACGCATTCATTAGCAAGTCTGGGCATACTTCTTAGAGGTTTGACTAGTATTACCTTATCAAGCTAGAAAAGTTTTGAAAATTGACCTAGTGATGAACTGTTGTCATTTGTTAAAGCAATAGCATAATTAACTTCAGAGCGGTTCATTGCTATATTAGCTTCAAGTCAATAACTCCTTTAGCCAAATCAAATCTCATAGCTTTTTTTCTAATCTATAAGTGGGTTGTGATCTCCTTAATACCCATGTAGGCAAAGCCTTGAAGAATTTAAGCCTTAGACTAAGACTTCTTGAATGCAGCTTTTGTAATGGAGGAAGGTTGGTCATTTATTGTTTTGTTATGATTTCAAAGTTAGGCATTTAAAATGTGATGTTTTTTTTTTTCATATAATGAGATATTTTCATGACACCATAGACACTACCCTAATGGTATGACACTTTTAATGAATACTTTCACTTTAAAGTATTTTACAAAGAAGAGATTACTGTTAATTGCAAGTAGAAAAGTCTGTTTTATTATTGAAGGAATTGGCTCTCTCCCAGTTTATGAAGCATAATGAAAGAACACAGAACAGAATTATAGAAACATTGAACAGAAGGGTTCTGGAAATGATCAAAACCAGTCATTTTCAAGTTGTGCTGCAAGGAACTCTAATTTCATGACCTCTTAAGATTTCTTTGATCCAAAGTGGAATCATTCCTAAAATGGTTTAATTGTTTTTGATTCTTTATCTTCAGCCTGAAGAGTTATGGAATGCTAAAAAAAGAAAACGTAGAAAGCTTTGGAAAAAATAATAATAGCTATTCTTTAATGGCTATAAATAATATATTTAACATTAAAAGCTGGGTGTTAGCATGCTATACTTAATAGAAAGTTAGTCTTGGAGTTAGAAAAAATGGGATTCAGCTCCCACTTGATATATATTGTTATGAGAAGGTAGATGAGTGGATCTGGAGCAGGGTTAATTATGGGTATTGAATCCTAAGTGGGACACCTAAGACAGGATAGTGAACCCATAAGGATCATCCATTACAGGAGATGTTGTTAGAATATATCTGCTAATCCCAAACTCCAGATGATAAAAGTATCCCAGGGCTACCAGTTGAGCAAGGAATCTGCTGATAGATTTGTTTAGCTGTCTATGCCAAACTGAAACCCTGTGACTTGGAAACACTTAAGACTGACTGTGGATTGAACATAGTTTCTGCAGGATATAATACTCCTCTTCCCTCAAGATGTCAGGATATAATTCACTGAAGGCCACTAGACTTTGATGAGGTTTAAGTCAGTAGTAAGTTTAAGATGATCTATTGTCTAATAAACTTAGGGAGTAGGAGGAGGATAATGACTGGGAGAATGGGAATAGGAAGTCCTTAACTGTTCAAAGCTAATTAAATTATTGATGAAACTTCTAATATACTGTTGATCGATCATGGTTTGGTTGGTAACAGCCTGGTTGGGCTGGACAGGCCCAACCTATAGTCAAAGTTATCCTGCTGAATTAGATGTTGTTGTTCTTGGTTAGTGAAATTCAGGAACAGGGATTGATGAAGTAGATTCGTAGTTGGTTGCTGGTTGAATAAAGCTCACCTTAGACCTACCCAAATCACCCTTCAACCCAATATCTCAATTCTGAGATCAAGTGGCTTAAATTCCTGGCTTTTATACCTGAGCCTAACTGCCCTTGGCTCCTGACAAGCTCCTGCCAGGCTGGGTTCATTCCACATTCTAAGCAGGTAACTCTCCATCATCCTGACTTCGGCATGGCTGTCAAATATATTATTACAATATTAGCTTTGTGACACTGGCTTAGTCATAAGTTTTCAGAATTCTAGGTAACCTCTTCAAGACTGAGTTGCAGAGGATGTGACATTCTGCATTGATAAAGGGAGTTTCCTCACTTGAGCTTACCCTGTAGAAAAAAGCTAAGAAGTCTAGTCCCTGTCTTTAATAATGATGATGTTGATGTAGTGTTTTAAGATTTGTGAAGTGTATATGTATGTATATATATATACATATGTATATACATATATTTTTATTATATATATAAAATCTTATTTGATCTTCACAGAAAACCCTTAAGGAAGATATTATTACTGTTAGTATTTGAAGGTCAAGGAAGCCAATATAATTGAGTTACTTGCCCAGAATCACATAGTGAGTGTCTGAGGAAGAATTCAATCCCAGGTGGTCTTAACTCAAAATCTTGCTCTGTTTTTATTATAGCATACCTCAGTTTCCTAACTTAGTAAGAAATAAGAAAAAAATGATTCTACATTAATTGAGACACAAGGTAGCCCAAAAGTCTTAGTGAAGTTTTAAGCTTTAATAATTGCCTTATTAAATAGAGTATTAAATGAATTAAAAGTTTAAAATTGCACCAAGGCTTTTGGGGTGCTGTGTTTGTGTTTACAGCTTCTGCATTTTGTCTCTTCTTCCTCTTTTTTTGAATGTGTGATACAGGATTATAGCACATTTTCCTTAGAATTCCTACAAGGGAATGAAGAGAATATCTTCTACTTTGCATTTTTAGAACATTTAGTTGCTGCTCACACAGGCAGGAATTACATGTATTAACTTAGGTGAATCTCTTTGGCAAGCCTGAGTTTCAGTGTTCTAATAGCCTTGTCCATCTTAAATTTATTTCCCTAAGCATATGTTATTAATAGATATCATAAAAGATAGAGCTTTTCAAATGTACTAGTAGAATTTGGAAGATTCCAGAATATTTGTTGGTCTTGCTACTCTTTGAGAGGTTCTCTCCACTACTACTCTATAATTTCTTTGAAGGGATGATAACTTTTTTTTAAAACATGGAAATTTATTGTTAAAATAAAAATTAATAAAGAAAAATGGAAAGAATTTGAATCCATCCTTCTACTACTCTCAGAACCCTATTAAGGAATAAGGAAGGTGGGGCATACAAAGTTTGATTTGTTAATTAAGATCCTGAAGAGTTGTGTCCAATCAGGTATTTAAGGTCCATATGTGTGTTGTTCTCAGTTACTGGGAAGTATTATTTTTACTGCTGCACCTGAATTATTTTCTTTCCTTGCTGTCCTTAACTGTGACCTTCTACTTTACTGATCTTGACATAGACAACTGGTCTCTCTTCTCCTCTCTTCTTTTTTTCCCCCTTGTTTACACTTGGTTTATTCTTTCATTTAATTAATTAACTTAATGAAGAGTCCAGGTAAGTTTCACTCAAATATAAATTAGGGAATTGAGTCCAGGAAAAAGCAGGCTTTCTTTTTACCCCCAAAGGACACATAGTGGTACTCAAACCTAGAGTTTAGGTCTTTTGGCTCTCATTCGGTACTCTGCATAGTATGCTATTAGGTTAGATCACCCAGCAAAAAATCTTTCCTGGGCCAGGAAAATATGAAGAGTTAGATGTTGATGTTGGTTATGACATTGATGATGTTGATGATGTTGATATGGATGATATGGATGATGATGTTGATGATAATGTTGTTGATGATGATGTTGATATTGGTGGTGTTTGTGTTATCTGGGAGGATTATTAGTGTCAGGTAGTTAGTTTGGGAATTTCTTCAGACAGCCAGAGTAAAAAAAATTAAGCAGCCAGAAGATCAAAAGGCACCCCTTTTCAGGGATCTTAGAAGGGGCATGGTTTAGCTAGAACCCTTAGATCAGGGTATCCTATTCCCTAATCCTCCCTTTCAGTTTACCTTGATTAAAATAAACTCTGAACTGTTTTGAAATCTAAGAGTCTGAGAAGTAAACTGAGCCCTGTGGAGGCCTGTCAGGCCCTCCTCACTATGAGATACCTTCAATCTTGATATTTCACCTGTACAAAACAACCATAAAGACTATCCGCCTATTTCAAGTTCAAATCTTGCCTCAGACACTTACTGGATGTTTAACTCTGAGCAAGTTACATGATCCTGTTTGTCACAGTTTCCTCATCTGTAAAATGAGTTGGAGAAGGAAATGTCGAACTACTCCAGTAACACTAGCAAGAAAAACCTAGATACAATCACAAAAAGTCAGACATCAACTGAAGAACAACATCAAGAATGACTACTTGAGAAATGAGTAATAAATTACTGATTAGAAATCTAATAATTATATGTGGCTGAATTTGATCTTCATCAGCATTTACTAAGACCAGAAATCAAAATTCAGGCCTTAGAAAAAAATCATTTTACTTGGTTGGAAGCATAAATTGAATCAATCAGCTTTTAAACATTAAATGAGAATTGGTATTTGTGGAGGAATTTCTAGAGTACTAAATTAGATTTCTTTAAAATATATTAAGAAAAAATAATATTTAATAATAAATTGGGCCATTTCAGTAAATGTTTATGTTACTAATTCATAATCATCTGTTATAACAGCTTTCCCTTAGAGCTGAAATAAGTCTTTCACTACAAGAACCCTACTAATAAAAGATGTATAGATAATATTAGCAGACTATCAGGTACCTCAGAAGTGTGTAATCAAGTCACTGAATTATGTTTTTAATGTTTTCTCATGTTTTATTTATGAAAAACTGTCCTATCAATTTCTATATTCATTTTATAGTTTGTGAAGTCCAAAGTTATCAGTTCTGCTTAGAAATTTTCCTTAAATTGAAATGATTTGGACAGCTTGAATTTTATCTTCAGCAGCCAACCCTTATTCCACTGAGGGGGAAAAAGGTACTTAAAGTAAAATTTCTTATTCATACAAACAGTGGGAGAGAAATTGATATAGAGAATTGATCCTTGACTCTTCCAATCCATCCTGTGGTTGAAAAGAGTTAAGAATTGTCCTATTCAAGAACATTTCATTATTATAAGCAGTAGGCATCTCCATATGAGGGCAAAGGAAGTAAATACATATTTCTATAACTTCATAGTACATTTTCCATTTCTTCCATCATCTAATTTTATTATGGACCTGTAGCACATCTTTTCTACTCCATAATCTCATAGAAGGGGCTTATTTACTTGCTGGCACAAAACCTAAAGCTATAACAGATGCAAGACTTTTTAAAAATAGAAATACTGTTTTTCTATACATCATAAAAGATATAATTTTATAGCAATAATTAGTACTTTACAGGGAAACACGAATTGTGCTGATGGTTTTCTAATCAGTATTCTTTAAAATAAAACTTCATAGAAGTTGTATCTGTATCCTGTAAACCCAGAAAAATTATAGTTTTATCCTTGTATCACCAATATTTCCAGTCCTTTGTCCACATTATAACAAATTCATCTCTATTTTATATGTCATTATTATTTATGAACATCATCATTATCAGACTGTATTTATGCTATATGCATAATCTTGTGTGTAGAAGAGTACAAATGGAACTAAGCACACTTTAAAAAGGATCAGTGGATAGAATATCTTTCAGCCTTAAACAAATTAGGATTGTATAGCTCAAAGGAAAGGAAGAAGGGAAGTTTTGACATTTGTAAAATGACTAAAGGTAATAAACAAGAGACCAAAAGTTGTTTGCCATATCTGAGAATCCCTAGAACTAAAAGTTTATTGTTTATTTCTTTATTTTTAGTATTGAAAGAAAAAGTTATAGTAATTGGAACTTTAAAGTAAGGAGCAACCTAGTGGAATATATCTTCCTAAGAGGAAGTAAAAGCTGAACACATAAATGAGTTCAGTAAGGCTCTGAGCATATTGATTATGAATCCTTGAAGACTCTTAGAATCCAACCATTTTTGGAGAATGTAGGATCAATTCTAGATTCTGAAGCTGATGTCTTTTTGGGAATACCAGAACATTTATTTTTACTCCTGATCTCAAATCCTCTTATTCTCTGGAAACTTGACCTTTAAATATTCCAAATGTCATATTGAAACTCTGGGAGCTGAGAGTCCCACTTTGATTGACAGGTGAAGACCATTGGACCTCAGAATGTTCCCAGAGGCCATGAGGACAGGGGAGAAAGTGGTTGGCCAAAAGGGTATAAATACCCTGGCAGCCCCTGACAAGGGGTTCTTTCCTTTTCTTTGGACCTTGGATCTGTGGACCCTGGTCTATTGGGAACTGAGGCTTGCTTGGCTAAGTCTTGCAAGAACTCCTGTCTGAACCCCACTGACATTGACTGACCTTTATCCAGACCGTGAATCCTCTTATTCTTCTGTCCCCTAGATATTTAGGCATCCAAATCATCCTTAGATATCTAGGTATCCCAGGGCCTGGGAGGGATCCGGGAAGTGGGCAGGAGAAGAAGAAGAGGGTGGAAAGGGTGATTCCTAAAGGCTGTAGAAAGGCATAACATCTGGCAAGAAGAAGGAGCTGAGAGACATCATCCAACAGCTTGCTTGCTCTGGTTTGGCTATGGCCAGGCTAAGCCAGAGGAGCTGAAGAACAAGCCAGAATCATTAACCAGCCTACAGTCCTGAGGGATCAGTATTGTCAAAAGATTAGTTTAGGGTTTCCTATTCCTCTTCCCATTTCCTAAACATTCCTTCCTTGCCAAATATATATATATATAAAACTCATCAAGTACCTTCCTGGAGTGGTTGTTTCATCACTTCTCTGGGAAGGGAGCAGATGCAGTCAGATAAACGTGTCCAAGGCTAATAGAGCCCAATACCCAGCTGGGATCTGAAAGGGATACCCATCTACTGACCTGAGGGATCCTGCCTGGGCACTGTTATAAAGGAGGGAGATGTTACAACATCCAGCTAGGTGGCAAGACTAGGGTGATCTTGCACTAACCACCTATCTGAACCACCACTACTGTCACCAAATTAATAGTGGTAGTATCCAGTTTACCCTCATATTTATAACACAAATCATTCTCTGTTTTTCAAACTCCGTGTTCATTTGTTTTTTCCATTGTTTATAAACATGCCTCGCATGTCTCTTACACTAATATACATACATACACACACATATACACTTACACAAGCTTCTTTTGTTTGATCCTCCCTTCCCTTTAAGCTCCCATTTCATATCCTCCCCTTTACTATTATTAAGTCTAAAAGCTAAAGTATGGTAGGTATGATAAGGGGGCAGAGAGGTTAGGGCAAACATTTTGGTATTCATGTATTATATTGTTATTATCATATGATTGAGAAGTATGGATCATACAAAATGCTCCTGAGTTTTTTGTTTGTTAATTGAAAATAATATTTGTTTTGGCAGGACAAATTTCCCCTCTGATTGAATAGATGCTGTAGTTGGGGAATAAAAATGGTCCAGAATTGAACAGAAAGAAGAAAACTGATTACATTATATCAGAGAATTTGCATTGTACTTTTAATGACCTCCAAACTTGTCTTTTAATGAAAAACCTAATTTTGAAACATCAGTAATTTTTTGTGGTGTTACATGAATCATGGGAGACTAAAATTATCCTTTGAATGACTAGCAATTTTGATTCTCTAAGAATGATGTATGGACATTTAATTTCATTAAATCCTTCCTAGGTTTTTCTGTTCTCTTAATTACAATTCCCATACTTCGTATTTGCATAGTTCAGTTTATTTTGTTTTTGAAAATATGGCTTTTGCTTATTGGCATGGTTTATTTTATGATAACAATTTATTTTATTGACACATAGATTGAATATGGCTTCATCAAAACAAAAGCCCAAAATATTTCAAATGAAAAATAAAGTTTAAGGTCATGATAAATTTTCATTACAAATAGAGTTTCATCTAAACAGATATGACTGCTATCCTCTGCCATTTGTACAAATATTATCTATTACATGAAAATAATTCAAGGTCGTGTATGATTATGCAAATTTTACTAAAAACTACATGTGTTAAGTATTCCTGGCATATTTTAGATTTTAGTAAGAGTCTACAAATGAAAATTTTTTAGCATGGTGAAGGATCTTCTTACAATATAGTTTGTCTACCATAATGATTTCATAAATGCCTTAAGTAAAAAAAAAAAGAGTAACACCCTACTCACCAATATTTTACAACATGTTTGAGCCAGTGACTAATTACAGACAGTGTGTTATTGCTCTGAATTTATTTTATTTTTGGACTGGAATTTTCTTATTCTGTGCAACTTACATATGATTTAATTTCTCATTGACTTCAAATCTTGAGTGAATCCCATATACTGTTAGAAAACTTAGAATTACATTAATTTGTATTAGGTGAGAATATTTATTATTTGGGATTGTAGGACTGAGAGAGGGCTTAGATCTTTGAGATTATCTGTTAGGACCTCCTTATTCAGGAAATTAAAGTTTAGAGAGGTTAGATAACTTCCTCAAAGTCACACAGGAAGTAAGTTGAAGAATTGGGATTTGAAATTGGGTCCTCTGAATAAAAACCATCATCTTTCCATTCTCCCAATTGTCATCTGTCTATATTCATTTGAACTAAATTTTGTCTTATTATTTAAAAAAATGTGGGCAATGAAATTACTCAGCTATAGAAAATTATTTATTTTTCTTCTCATTATGAATATAATACAAGGAAAGCTATTTCCTGAGACCAAACATAATGATTATATTTTATTTAATCATAACAGTTGATTAGAAAAGAAACACTTAGCAGATTATCATTTCTGGATAAAATTTTTATCACCTATTTTTCTTCTTTCTATTTCTCTTCTCTTGCTGTTAGAAATTTCATAAAGATTATAAGCACTTTAGGAGAGAAGATAACTTTGGAATATACTATTCTTAGAAAGAAGCTTTAAAACTACACTTAGTCTTATGGGAAATTGAAATATATACATACAGATAATGATAATCATGAGATTTTATATGACTATTTCCACATTTTAACTCTGGATTGTAGTAAAACTTTTCAGCATGCTTATAGAAGCTAATTCTTTCTCCATTCTCAACCTTCATTCAACACATTAAAATATTTATTGTGATCATTATATATAATGTCCCAGCAATAGAAACAAAAAATATTAAAAAATACTACCTGTCCTCAAGAAGCTTACGATGGGAGAGAGTATGGTAGTGGGGAGTTAAAACATACATAAATAAGTAAATATATCTGAAGAAAGATAGAAAGCTAATGTAAGAAATATGTGCAATATGCTTAGGTTGGTCCTTCTTGGTGGATTACATGGAATAAGCATAGATATTCTATGTGTTTCCAGTCTTCCATAAAGAAGTGTGGGGGGAGCCTACTTTGGGTAAGATCTTGTACTGTGTTATTACAGAGAATTCCCTAACTGGCTTCAGAGCCAAAAGAGCTGAAAACTCAGGATTTTTGCAATGTGACATGTAGAAAAGTCCCCTAATTAACAATAAGCCAGAACTCAGTGGATATAAAAATAATGGTCTCTCACGCCATCACCTCTTTCTCTTTTGGCTTTTAAGAGCTATTCTGAGCCTTTTAAGGGAATTCATCAAAATGGTCTTGTGGAAAAAGAGTTGCTTCCATACTTCCTATTGACAACATACAACTGAGCACGTGGCCTGCCAAGGCAATCCTGAGCCTCTCTGAGGTACTGATATGTTTTCTTCTATAAGTAGGTCACAGCACAGCCGTATCCAGATCAGCAATTCCAGGCAGCATCCTATCAACCAAATTTTGGAAGTCCTAGTTATCGTGCAAGGTCCAAGAAACTACAACACTGCTTAAAGTGATATCCCTGGGATGTCAGTGGCTTTTGACAGAGAAAGCAGAGAGAAACACACTAAGGCAACGGTCGGCAACCTTTTTGGCCATGAGAGCCATAAACGCCTGCGGAAGGAGGAGGATGGAGGCGGGAGGCGCTGGAATATGGGGTGGGGGCTGAAGGGCCCCCTGGGGCACATCCTGGGGCTCTGTCCAGACTGGCCGGTGGGGAGGTGGAGCCAGATATGGCTCGAGAGCCATATGTTGCCGACTCCTGCACTAAGGACACAGTCATGCAAAAATAGTGATGTAAGGGAGGAAGCAGTTTCAAAGAGAATGGCATCTGACAAAGACATCTATGGACTCAAGAGAAAACTTCTGGGCAACAAAGTGCCTGGAGTTGGAAGTCACTTTTGACTTGATTTGTATATCTTGTACTCCTTCGGATTCTTTGCTGGTGATTTACTGCTGAAGACAAGGGTCTTCTTGCTCTTAACCTTATAGCAAATGAGCACCCGTCTCCTGGTAGAATACTACACCAAGATATAAATTCCTTTGCTTCTCTGTATATTCTTTCCATATCATAATATGGGAAACCATTGTCTTTCACCTATATGTTTCACAGAGAGCAACCAGTGAATCTAACACTTTAGGACCAGACTGATTTACATGTGGGGACCTTTATATGAAACCCAACTAAATTCACATGGAAATTCCAAGTATGGTAGCCCATTGGAGAGTGTTTGTGAAAAGAAGTGTGAGTTGGTGAAATAGCACAATAAGATTTGCTATGCCAGCAAGAGTATCAGGAAAATGTTTAATAACTTTATGGTACCTGAACTGGGTCTCAAAGGAAGCTAAAAACTGAGATGGAAGTAAGATTATTACTATAATAGCCTCCTAGTTACCCTTCTTTTATTTAGCCTCCTAGAATTTATGAATTCATGAAACACAGAGCTGAAAGACTGATATGCACAATACACAGGTCTGACCGTAGAACTAGATCACTCAAAAGGCCTCTGTATTTTTGTTTTGTGTTTAAGATAAAATATAAACATATGTGTTTGACTTTTAAAACAGTTCATAATTTGACTCATCTGTTTTTCTAGGCTTATTACCTATTATTCCTGTCCTAAAGCATTCTATAAGTCTGTTAAATTGTTCTGCTTGCTATCACCCAAATAAACTATCATTTCCCACCTCTATACATTAAACTTGGGACGGGCAGTATGTGTAGTGGATATGAAAGATATACATAGTGGTGCTGCTAGCGCTATATCTACCTACATCTGCTTCATTCCCCTGTTTGTTTGTTTTTAATGCTTTTGAAGGAATGCAACAGGAAGTCATAGTAACATTATTTTGTGGTGGCGAAGAATTGTAAACTGAGGGTATGTCTATCAACTGGGTAATGGCTGAACAAATTGCAGTTTATGATTGTGATAGAATATTATTGCTCTATAAGAAATGATGAGCAGGATGTATTTAGGGGAAAAAATGGAAAGACCTACATGAACTAGATGCACTGAAATAAGATCAGGAGAACAGAATGTGTAGTAACAGGAATATTTTATGATGATCAATTGTGAAAAACTTAGTCTTAGCAATACAATGACAAAACAGTTGTGAAGGACTTATGGCAAAGAAAGCTATCTACTTCCAAAGAAAAAAATTGTTGGAGTCTGAATGCAGAATAAAACTTATTATTTTTTTAAACCCTTAACTTCTGTGTATTGGCTCCAAGGCAGAAGAATGGTAAGGGTAGGCAATGGGGGTCAAGTGACTTGCCCTGGGTCACACAGCTGGGAAGTGTCTGAGGCCAGATTTGAACCTAGGACCTCCTGTCTCTCGGCCTGACTCTCAATCCACTGAGCTAACCAGCTGCCCCCCGAAACTTATTATTTTTTACTTTATTTATATTCACATTTTGTGTTTTGTTTTTATGATAGTAGTCTCTCAAAGCAACTGCCAATGTGGAAATATGTTTTGCATGATCATACATGTATTACTTAGATCAACCTACTTGCCATCTCAGGGAGAGGAGAGAGAAGAAAAAGAGGGAGACAGTTTGGTTCTTACAATTTCAGAAAATTTTTGTTGAAAAATTGTTATTACATTTAATAGGAAAAATAAAATATTAACAAATAAATAAAAATAAAGAATTAAGATAATCAATCAAAAACAAGCCAGTTGGACACATGCATCATGTAGATTGCACAACAGACATTATTCTTAACATATTTAATTAGCTTTCAGTTTTAACTTGCTTTCTCTATCTTTGGAACTAAAAGCTGGTACAACTGACCCAAGTTATTATACAAGTCTAGAAATCTAACATATACACACAAATTACCAAAACAGAAACTCTTTCTCATCTGTGTACTTTGAATCCTCATTAGACTCTTCTTCTCACACTAAGAATCTTCCATTGATATCATTCTACCACTAACCATTCATAGTCATGTATTTTATTGAGACAGTTTAATGCACAAAAAAGAACAAATATGATGAAACTTTTATGTAGCAAGTTGTAGATTTTGCTTCAACAGAAACAACTTTCCCACAACACAGCTTCTCCAAGCTAAAACAAGGTGAAGTGAGAAAAAAAGGAAAAATAGTAAAGTGTTGAGCAGGGGTGTTTTTGAGAGGAGACCTTCCTCCTACCAACTTCAAACATGGTAAGGGTTCTTGACAGCTTTAATCTATCTCCGGCAGATCTGCAACCAAAAAGCCTGATCACATCTGTTCTTGGGTCCAGCCCAACTACACAGGTCTTAGGATCTTCCTAGAATTTCTTTCAATTCATGCATCTAGAGTTGCGACAAAAGGCTACCTTGTCTCATCCCTCTAATTGTTTCTTATCTCTCTCTTCTCCTATGCCAACGATGGCTAACCTATGGGACAGGTGCCAAAGATGGCATGCAGAGTGCTCTCATTGGGCACCTAGCCACCCTCCCTCCCCCCCACCCACCCCCAGAGTTTGTTACTAGAAAGGCAGAGGGTCTTGGGTGAAGCTGCTCCCTTTCCCCAATCCACTGTGCCTAATGACATTTTTTCTTACCACCTCCTGCTCCTCAAACCAACAGCCCAATGCGAACACCCAGAGGGTGACTCATAGACAGCAGAGCTGGGGGGTGGGGGTGAAACAGAGCACTCAGCCCCCTCCCTCTCTCTACACTTGCTGGGGACATTCCTCACTTCACCCACCCCTCTGCCCAGGATCTCAATGGGAGCTCTTTCTCCCTCCCCTGTGTGGGGTAATGGGGGTGGGTAGTACCCAGCATATGGTGGTAGAGAGGGGCATGGAACTCAGTCTCTGGGAGGGAGTAGGCATAGCACTTGATCTGGGGGGTGGGGTTGAGGCAGGGCCTGGTACTCCATCTCTAAAAGGTTTACAATCACTGTCCTATGCTCTCAGATGCCTCAAAACCCTGACTTGAAATTTGGGATTAAGATACCTAGGCACTCTAGTCTAGATGCTTGAAAGGAATCTAGTGAAATAGCTAGGGAAGTAATTCTACCAAATTCCTTTTCTAACACAAATATTATGGGAACTAAACAACAAAAAAGAGAAAGAAAACTATAGATATATAAAAGGCTTATATCATACATGTAAGAAAAAATCTTGTGAAGGAAATAAAGCAAGAAATGGTATGCATGGTTCAATATGCATTAATCCTTTTACATTTCCTTCTATACCTGTGGATATAATGTTTCACTATTTTTCCCTTGGTGTTATCTTGGTCTTTGCATTGGTGATAATTGTTTAGTCCTTCGCAGTTGACCATTATACAATATTTCTGGTACTGTATACAATATCCTCTTGGTTTTGTTCATTTTTACTTTGAATCAGATCATATGTGTCTTCTCAAGTTTTTTTCTAAAATCATCTCCATCATTTCTTATGTCACAGTAGTATTTATTACAACCATACACCACAATTTGTTCAGCCATTCCCCAAATGATGGCCGTCTCTTCAGTTTTCAAGTTTTTGCTTCCACAAAGACAATTGCTATTAATATTTTTGTACAAATAAGTCCTTTTCCTTAAAATCTCTTTGGGATTTAGACCTAGTAATGGTATTGCTGGGTCAAAGGACTGCACAATTTTATGGCCCTTTGAGTATGGTTCCAGAATGTTTTCCAGTTCACAATTTCACCAACCATTTATTAGTGTTCCAATTTTTTCCACCTCCTTTGAGCATTTATCATTTTCCTTTTTTGTCATATCAGCCAATCTGGTGGGTATGAGGTGGTACCACAGAGTTATTTTAATCTGTATTTCTCTAATTACCTTTTATCAGTTGGGAAATGATTGTATTCTTATGAATCTGCCTCAGTTTTTTACATATTTGAGAAATGAAGCCTTTGTCAGATGTTCAATATAAATTTTTTACCAGTTATTTGTCAAACAATAGGCTATAATGAATAGACCTAATTGGAAATCCTGAAAATCAAAGGAGTGATTAATAAAATTGAAAGTAAGAAAACTATTGGCTTAACCATCAATGAATTCCCTAAGGAAAAAAATCCATAGGGAATTCACTGATGGTTAGTTCAATTTCTTTTTCTGAAATGGAGTGGTTTAATTGTTCCATTTCCTCTTTGGTTAATTTGGATAATTATATTTCTTCAAATATTCATCTATTTCTTTTAGATTGTCAAATTTTTTTTGCTGTAGGCTTGGCATCATGGTAATAGTTGGTTATCTTATACTAGCTATTTAAAAACTTATATAAACTCAAAATGGTAGACTAGATAAAATTTTAACAATCTTAGCTTATTTCTTACTCTCATCTTTGAACCAGAAATGGGTTTTTAAATGCCTCACAAATCAAAACAGTGCCCCAAAACATTAATAAAATGTAAGACTTACAACTTCCAAACACTGAAAAATGGGCCACATCACAAAAGAACACATTTGAAAAAGGAAGAGAAAGAAAACTATGGAGTATTGGGAAGGGAAGGAGAGGAAAAGAGAACTGAAAAAAATTTGCAAGCCAAAAAAATATTTTTAAGCTCCTAATAGAAAACAATAAATAACACAGGGCAAAATGCAGGACTTATTTTGTTAAAAGATTTTATTAATTTTTTTCTTTATTATAAGAAAGTTCAAAAAGTAGTAGTTGAGAAAATGACTATGGTGTAAAATAAAAGGTTATTATTGACAAAAAATCTTAAAATAAACTAAAATTTAAATATTTAAGAAGATATTTCAAGAATAAAATAATAAACTCTCAACAACTGCAACCAGATTTCTAGGGGGGAAAAAGAAATTTATTGGTACAAATCTCCCTCGATGGAATGAAAAACATAACTAAAGAATTAAAGAAAGAGTTAAGGAGGAATGTTAACTTTTTAAAAAAGAAATTAAAAAGAAAAAACAGCAAAAAATAAAAGAAAGCAAAGGTCAAAGAAAGTGAGGTTTCTGCAAACTAAAGTAATAGACTTGGAAGATTGACCATAAAACCATATGTTATTATTTTGCCAAAAAGCGTGAATACTGTATTTTAGAAAATCATAAGGGCCCCAAAATATTGAGACAAAACCCGGGCTTAAGTCACTCAGAAATTGAAATGGCTTGCTATAGTTTTCTGGTCAATTTGAATCTCCTAATGTCATTCATCAGCAATAAAAAATGAAAGGAAAGTTGGAACGTGATAAATCAAAAAGTAAAAGAAAATGACTTGCAGCCAAGGATAAGTTGTTCTTCAAAGTTGAGTGCAATCTTATTGGGTAAAATTGATTTTTAACAGAATGAACAAACAAAAAACTTCCTTGTAATCATGCCTTTTTAAGCATACAACCAATGACTTGAGTCTCTGGGTCACCTTGTAAGGGAATAGCGTTAAGAAGGGTATGAACAAACAAAACAAAACAAAAACCTTAACCCCAAACAAATAAACAACAAAATGGAGGAAGAACCAATTTGATAATATCTAAAATAGGAAAGGAGGAAGAAGAAAGGGGAAGCATAGTATAATAGAAGTATGTATGATGTGGGTATTCTGCTACTTCTTATGTGTCCTTAGGCCAATTTCCATAGGTCTCTTTTTTTTTTTTATCTTGAAAGAGGTTATAGTAGGTAACCACTAATCTCTCTTTCAACTCTAAAACTTTAAATCTATGTTCCCAAGATACTGAGAAATAGTATTGAATTGTTCTATGAAGAGTAAGGGGGCAGATACCTAATGCTATCATTGTTTTTTAATTTTAAAGAGATAAAAAACACGTTTTGACGGAGAGAAAATTAAATTTAACTAAGATAAATGTTAATGTTAAAAGCATAGATTCATTTATATGGTAGGAGATGATATGAGATAGACAACAAACCCCAGCAAGTTTTGGGGTATAAGAAACACTGTTAAAGGACAAATATTCACATAGAAATAAGATGAAGGATTGTAGTAGAATAAATCTTCAGCTGAATTCAAACAAATAAAAGTGGCAATTATTACAGAAAAGGCAGCAATAAAAATAGATGAATTCAAGGAATAAAATATAGAAATTGTACTTAAAGTTAAAGGTATCATATATAATGAAATAAATTCAATTATTCCATATTGATATAAAGTAAATGAATGACAGCAGCTGAATGAAATTTTAAAAAAAACTAACTGAATTGCAGAAAAAAGATATTGTTAAACTCTAGAAAATTAAGTTAACAGTGAATTCACAAAAATCTATAAGCAAAACCCTTCTTTATTCCATAGGAAGAGGGAAAGGTGGACATGGTGTTGTTAATGTTTGGACTATAACCAAACCCAAAGCAATCAGATAAAGTTTGGATATAGATAGTTGTGATAATAAAGTAGGATATAACCATAACAATGGTAAAATTTGCTCAGAGACAAGACTGAGTTTCCCCAGTCTCAAAGAGTCTATTCTCACCAGGGCTTTTTGACCTGGATGTGCAAGTTTGAGTTTGCTCAACCTCAGGAGCCATTCAGGAATAATGGCTTGAGCTATTTCATTGGTTTCTGCAGTAACATAGTGATAGCAGCAGAGTTCACCCCAAGTGGATGTATGCAAAGGACTATTGCTATGCCAAGCTTACAACACATCTTGATTGGGTGAGATACCCTCAACTCAGAGGTCTGGGCGTGGGGAACATGATAAAAGGAAAAAATGAAAGGCATTATCAAGGGGCTAATTTGGGAGTCCTGATATTCCTGGTAATATTAACACAGTAGTTATAGGTGATATTGATGTGCTTCTGACAATTAAACAAATTAAACAAAAAAAAACAAGAAAAATTATGAATCTGAGCATAATGTTAGATGTCGATGGAGCATTTATTAAGAGCTTACTGTAAGTTAAATCACTGTGAAAAGTCTTAGACATTTAAAAACAAGAAAGTAGGATGGTCTCTTCTCTAAAGTATTTTTCATTCCAGTGGGGGCAGAATACAAATAAAAGGGGTCTGGAGTGTGGGGTTGGGAAACATATCCTCTTAGGGGCCAAACAGGTAGGATGAAATTGGAGTAGACCAGAAAATGACCTCAAAATTGAGAGCAACATTGAGAGCCAGTCAGTCAGTCAATAAGCATTTAACATGGCTAGGACTTTTTGTGATATGGTAGATAAGGAAAAATTCATTAATCATTAGCTGTTGGTTTTTGAATGAAAGTCCCAAAGTGTGAATCTGCATTGAGCATCTCACAGCACTGTTAAAAAATTGTTACCTTTTAACCATAAGAGAAATCATATTAGGGACCATAACTTACATTTTCAAAACTATAATCAATAAGCAAAAGATGAAGTAGATTTGTATGGAGATTAAGTATTATTAGCTTATATAATATGAAAATCAAAGAATAAATCATTAAAAGAACAAAATACATTGAAGAAAATTATAATAATGTGATGACATACCAAAATTTAGGTAATGTAGTTAAAGCAATCTTAGGAAGACAATTTATGTCTGAGTATTTTATTATCAAAAGACAGAAAGAGTAAATAATTAAACCAACAATTAAAAAGGCTCCAAATAATCAACAATTTAATAAGCATAAAAAAATTTCCAAAATAAAAAAATCATATATAGTTAGAATAAAAGAATAGAAAGTTGACATAGCATATATGTTACCAGTTCCAAAAATTCCATTGGGAAGTTTTGCTTAACTGTTTTGAGAGAATATACTTTGTAGGATTTACTTTATTGGGTCTTTAGAAATGTTATCAAATAAAAGTCTATCCATTTTTTAAACTAAAACTATGCAACCTAGAACATTATCACCCATTCATTTTTCTCTAGTTTTATTTCCATTGTAGTTTAAAAAGAGAATTCACATAAAGATCTTTATTCTGTCCTTTATGTCTTGAAATAATTATTTTTATTTATGCTTTAGCCATCTAACAAGCATAACAGATAACTAAAGTTATGAATGTTGATTTGCTTCCCATGAAACTAGTCATGTAATTGTGACATATTTAGATAATGCAGACCACATTATTGTTGTTGTTCATCCTTCCTTTTTGAAGAGGAGTAATCGCATCATGGAGAAATGACTTGTGAATTTAATTGGATTTAAGTGAGGCAGAGTTACAGTCATTAGCCTCACTCTTTCTTCCAGTCAATGAAATCCAGTAGCAAGACAAAGTCAGGATGACTGGCAATGACCTAGGATTCAGTGGATAACTTCGGGGTATTCAATGTCTGAAACAGGTACTGTGGAGTGCGGTTTTAGATGTCTTCTTGGCCATTGGAACAAATTGTTTCCATCTACCCATTATCCTGAGAGAATTCTTCACTTGCTTGGAGTAGATACCCACCTAGCTCATGTTATATTTAAAAATAATAAAGGCTGATATTAAGAGGAAAAGTAATATTTTAATTAAGACCATGTTGGTAGAATAAAATAGACCACATGCCTTTTGCTAAGTTCTAGTTTCAAACTTCCCACCAGTCCGTACCTTCTCCCATCTTGTCTACATAGCAAAAGAGAGAGAGTCTCAAGCCCGACCTCCGAATTTAAACCACACTCTAAGTTGGTTCATGTTGGTTGACATCGTCACATCAAAACCAGAAACCCATTGAATCATGGGAAATGTAGTTTCAAAGCCCCCCAAATGTCCACAGGAAGTTTGTCATTTAAAAGCTCAAGTGAGCCCCAAATAACTCTAAATGGAACCCCCCCAAATTCCAAATAACACACTCACAGACAGTTTTGAGACCTGTGAGTTACCCTCAATCTGGTTTAACCTCTCTGCTGAGATGGTTTTTCCAACTGGAGTGTGGTCACTGTGCATGCAACAGCTTCTTGGAGCTCCAGGTGAGAATTGGGTGAGAGGTGGATGCCAAAAGTGGATGAGTAGCCATGAAAAGGGCCCAGCAAGCCCTCTCACAAATGCTATCAAATTGTACTGACTGAAAAAAAATTGTCAAGGAACTACACGTAGGTTAGACACAATGTACCATAGTAGCATAGAAACAGAAGTCTTGCATTAAAGTTCTGTCTGTCCATTACTAGCTGTGGTGCTCTAACTACCTCTCTCTAAGACTTAGTTAACAAGGTCCTGATTAATTACTGTGCTAATTGGTTCTTCTTTTTGTAAACACTAGCTTGGAGAAAATAGACATAAAATGAGATGAACTTTTTTTCAACTAACAGAAGACTAATAAAAATAAAATTTCCCCCTTGTATTACTATTAAAAAAAAATCCTGGGGCAGCTGGGTAGCTCCGTGGAGTGAGAGTCAGGCCTGGAGACAGGAGGTCCTGGGTTCAAGCCCGGCCTCAGACACTTCCCAGATGTGTGACCCTGGGCAAGTCGCTTGACCCCCATTGCCCACCCTTACCAATCTTCCACCTATGAGACAATGCACCGAAGTACAGGGTTTTAAAAAAAAAATCCTTACTTTCTCTCTTAGAATGGATACTAAGTATAGGTTCCAAAGCAGAAGAATGCTAAGGGTTAGGCAGTTGGAGTTAAGTGACTTGCCCAGGGTCACACAACTAAGAAGTAACTGGGACCAAATTTGAACCCAGGATCCTCCATCTCCAGACCTAGCAATTTATCTATCCACTAAGTCTCCTAGCTGCCCTGTCTGCTCATATTGTCATCATCAAAATAGAACAAGTAGTTATAGATTGATAGTACATTGTTATTGATTATGGGATAATTTTAAACTATGGTTTTTTTGGACAGCTTATTTCAACTGCCTGAAATAACTCAAAATGATGTTGGTTGTAAGTCATTCAAAATATTGTTGAACATCATTGTTTGAGAACTCTATATTCAGTATATTTATTGTAGCTAATAGTACGTGACTGGCACATGGTAAGTGACTGCTAAATGTTTATTGAACTTAAAAATTAATAATACAATATTATTTATCTATAAATTCTGTCAGAAGTATGTATATGTATATAGGTTCAAAGTTTATATTATAGTAAAGTTTACAGTGGAAAATATTTAGCAAAGGAAAAAATTGTTTTCCTGTCTCTAAGTCAAGAAATCACATTCACCTGCATTTTATTTATCAAAATACTGGCTAAGTCATTTGAATGCTGTTTTAATAATAAATATAATTATTTATGAACAGGCTGGAAATAGAGTTGAAATTCCATGCTTGTATATGAAAGGACCTTTATATTTTTCTTAACTGATGCTATGTGTTCCAAATAAGCATACTACTTATCTTCCAATATGTTTGGGAAAAAAATTTCAGTCTTTGATAATTTATCCAAAATTGTAGTGAATTTAAAGTGAAACTATCTTGCTTTAAGATAGATAAAATTTCTAAGCTTTCAAATTAAGATTTATTTCTATGTAATGAGGAGGCTGGAATATCAATTTAGAATATCAATAAAATAAAATATAGAATTTTTCTTTCAAAGTAGAACAGATTAAAGAATAATAGTTTTTGAAAGATTATTTCAGAATTCTTTAAAATACACTAAAATTTTCATTTTTATCATGTATATCTGAAATAAATACCAACACTTCCAAAATAAAATATTCAGAAATTGAAAGCATGTGAACCAGATTGACTAGATCTCTTGTGTAAAATGTCAAGGAAAATAGCTTCACTGACATCATTAATCTAAAGATTTCCCAAATAACTATGAGAAAATTTGACTCCTTGTCTTTTGTTTTCTTTTCTGTGTTCCTATTTTTCTTAGTATCATAATATGTAAAGTGATATCTATGAAGATTTGAGTATGAATGTAAATGTGAAGTTAGGGATAGATGGGACACATCTTGCCAAATTTTCTCCATTTTTCATATGGCACAGTCGATAAGGGTATAATAAGACACCCAAGACACTTGTTATTTTCATTTTTTAACAAAATGTTCACATGTGCTACACATTTCTTTGGAGCAGAACACTTCAAAGCCCATCCTTGTTTCTTCTAAGTAGTTCTGGAAGGAGTGACGATCACCAAGTGATGGTGGTAGGAGGGAGCCAGAATTCCATCTACCCCTATGTGACCCCTGAGGACAGATAGGCTGAGTGCAAGGGCAGCCAGAGATGGAGGGAAATAATGAAGCTGGCTGGCTGGCTACCTATGACACAGGCATTCTAGAGAGCCCAGGGGAAGGGGAGGGGGCTTTAGAGTGGATTGTAAGGAGGGAAGGGGAGGGATTTAAGGGTGGAGAATAGGGCTGCTAAGGAAATTCTGGGCTGGGGTTTGTTAATCATGGAAGCAGTTATCACATTCCTAGCCTCAGGGGGTAGTTCTCTTAGGGTCCTCTCAGCCCTTTTTGTTAGAGGGTTGGATGGTGGGAAGGCTTTGGTGGGGAGAACTTTCTGTCCTCAGGCTTCAGTCCCTGGAGGAGCCAGGGCAGCTGTTACTCTTGGAGCCTCATAGACTCTTTAATCATCCTGTGGAGACCGTCTGGGCTCTCCTAACAGAAGAAGATTCTCACTTCTCTTTCAGGCCCAGGAGAGGTACCATGGACTGCTAAGATCAATGAAGACGGTGACTGGCCTGATAGGCTCTCTATCCTGACTGAGCTAGCCAAGATGGCAGAGCCAAGATCGATGGAGGGATACGGAGTGGTCTTCCAGACACCAAATGCTGGGCAATGTCCACTCCTCTGCTCAGACTCCATCTCCAGCTTCCTTCAGGGTCTGTCCCAGTGACCCTTCCTGGTGTTAGAGTGAATAAGTGTCTCCTGGTCCCTCCCATCTGCCCTCCTCTGCAGAGGTGAGGGACTTCTGGTGCTGACCTTCTCATTTTTGGCCAGAATCAGTTCAGGTGTTCTTTTGGCGGAAATGCTCTTTCATTTTTTAAGAGAAATATTGGGCAGAAGAGTGAACTACTTAGTAGCAGGGACAATGTAAAAAGCCAGGACGCGACCCGTCATTTTTTAGGGCGCTTGGGCACTTGGCAGTTTCTCTGTCTACTTCGCTTGATTATCATCAGCTGGGTGGTGGTAGAGGTGGAGGACCCGACCTAGGAAGGGAGCTGCTTGATGAACTTTTTCTTTACTTTTGAGAACCGAACTGTGTCCATGAACCGACCCTCCATCGGGCCTGGGCTACTCCCCTCCACTTCCGTCTAACCCAGGAAAGCCAACCCACGTTCTTGGGCAGAGGAGGCCATAACCAACTTGAGCCCCTTTTCTGACTGTGAAGAAGGAGCTGATGGCAAAGAAGGATGGGAGATCCCCCCTTTAAATGAAAAGGTTGCATTTGTTCCAGCCCAAAGGAACAGAGGCAGGGAAGAACCTGAGACTAAACTCAACCAACGCTGATATTGTGTGTCCAGCACAGCAAAAACCTTCCCTAGAAGGGCAGGTACAGCCTTACCCCTCCAGGGCTTACCGGACTCTGGTGACTGGCCCGTAGGTCGGCTCTTTTGAAGGATTTGGCCTTAAAGAAAGAATCAACCCCATTCCGGCCTCAATCATTACTCTGGGAGACAAGGAGCAGGGCAGAGGGTCACGGAATCAGCCCCGGGAAGCACGGAGAAGCGGGCAGGCCTGGAAGGGGCAGCCCTCGGGAGTGTCCACTGCGTGCAGGCTGGGCCGTAAGTCTGGGGAAAGGGGAGGGGGCCGCGGGAGACACATCAGCGTCGTAGGGCGTCCCAAGTGAGCACACCGCCTGGCGGGCTTCCTTCCTTCCCTCCCATTTGCCAGGAAGCCCACCCGGCGGAACGGGGTGGTGGTGGGGGTCTCCGCGAAGGAGCTGCTCCAACCACAGCAAATGGGCACCAGGGTAGGTACAATGTTTCTTGTACACGTTGATTCACGTGTTCTAAGGAATTCCATGAAAGTCTGGGACGGGAAAGAGCTCGATCAGGAAGCTCGAGAGCCTTTTGGACGCGCTCCCCATGCGGGGCCCGCCGCCCCCCCCTTCTACTGAGCTAGGGACACGACGTGGACACAACGAATGGACACAAGTCACAGGAGCCGCCGGGGAAAGACAGACGGAAGGCCTTCCTCCGAGGTACTGGCTTGGCGAGCCCTAGAAAGTGCTGGCGGAGCTGGTGGGGCATCTTCCGCTGTAGATCCCCAGGTCTATGGCGAGGAAGTGCGAAAGCAGCAGGGTCAGATGGAAGACTGAGAAAGTGGGCTGAGAAGATGCTCCCCCTTCTTCAGGATGCTCGTGTTAGCACATTGAAGGTGGCTGAGCGCTTGGGGTGCTTTAAGAGAAACTCCTTGGCGTGGTGTGTGGGAGGGGGAGAGATGATTTCGGACCTGCTGGACCAGTCCCAGATCCAGACTGAGTTCTTCTTCAATATGCTTTTGACTTCCTTCTGCCTTTCCATGTAGTCTTCTTTGGACTGGGAGCTGTTCTTCTCCCCATAGCTGTGAGTGTCAATCTCTGACATTCTGGTGGTATTATGGGGGGAAGGAAGGGGGGGGTGGTCTGTGAACCGGGAGGGCTGTCTCGGTGAGAACTCTTGGAGCTGCTCTGTTCAGAGTTGTGCTGGACATGTAGAAGAATCATCTCCATGTCGCCATTATAGGCTGAAGTGTAGCCACGAAGGCTGGCGCTGGGCCGCCGCCATTACTGCGGAAGTGTAGCTTCACCCAATAGCCTTGCAGCTTCTCCTTGGGTGTTGGAGGCCGGCTCTGCGCCTTGGCCCCGGCCGGCAGGTTTGGTGGGAAGCAGGTGGGGAGCCTGGCTTGGAGGGGGTGACTGTCGGGGTAATGCCGCCAATGCTGGCCGCCAGTCTTTAAATGCTTTTTCTATACAGAGCACTGTGCTAAATTCTGGGGAGAAAAGTAAGTCTCTGATTCAATGAATTTACATTCTGATGTAGGAGAATAAGCACACGTATGAGTATATAGACAATACAAAATGAACTGAAGGTCATTTTAAGAGGTGGAACTTTTCTGATACCTCGTACTTATAACCCTACAAATCTTCCATCATCTATATTCATATTGAAAATCAGGATCAAGTGAGTTTCTGCTTTTCTACTCCACCATAGTTTTCTGCTTTCCCTGAGCCTGCTTTAAGACAACTGCATTATGATTTAACAGGTGTTCCGCTCCAAACTCCCCAGCTATGGGTATCCTCAAACCTGGGGGAAATCCAGAGAAGCTTCATGAAAAATGTGTTATTTAAGCTCAGTCTTGAAGATAGGACTTGAAAAGGCAGAAATGAGTAGTGAATGGGATGCAGTCATCAGACAGTGTAGTGCAAAGTGTTTGAGGTAAGATTTGAACTCATGAAGACCAGTATTCCTGCTGCCAGGCCCAGCCCTCTACCCTGTGTGCCATCTATCTGCCTTGATGAGGAAAACTAAGGATAAGAAAAGAATTTTTTAAATCTATGTTTGAAAGGAAAGAGTAACCAAAGAGAAGATATGAGCACCATTTGGAGTAGATTCTGTCTGACAAAGAGAAGGCAAAACTATTCACAGAATTGTAGATTTAAAACCAAAAAGGATCAAATAAGTCATTGGGTCCAATCCTCTCATTTTACTTATGAGCAAACAGAAGAAGAGATGAGTAACACGACTGGCCTGGAATCATACATCTAATTTGTTTTAGCCAACAATTATGCAGGACTTTAAAATCTGCAAAGAATGTTGTAGTTTTTATCTCATTTGATTTCCCCAACAGCACTGTGATGATCTCAGGGATAGAGATGGAGCTAGGACTAGTCATTGCATTAGCACAGTGACCTCCCAAGGAGAAGCTTGAACCCTTGCAAGTTGACTCCTTCTCTGAAATGTAAATTTTGCAACTTTGAGTATTGTCTAGGACACTGAGAGATTGTTACTTTCTCAATGTGAAATGGCCAATATGTATAAGGTAAACTCCAAGAAAAGTCCTACTGGCTCTAAGGCTATTCTCTGTCTACTATTTCACATTGCTCTCTAGGTGCTCTCTTTATCCCTTTTTTATTGATGAAGAATTTGAGCATGAGAAGTTAAGTGGCATGTATAATCTCACACAGTAGAGGCTAGATTTGCATACAGGCTTTCCTACTCTTAAGTCCAGTGCTGTATCTATGAAACAATGCTTTACTTCAATCTTTATTTTGCTTCTATTTTCTCTACTAAGAAGAATGACCTTTGCTCTGAGAATGAAGTACTCACACCAACATGGTTATTAGGGAGTTGATATCAAAAATTAGGGAGCTGATAAAAGCATAGCAAGCATTTCTTTTTTGTTTTTAAGTCCAGCTTTATTTTTTAAAAACACATGTTGAACACTGTACATATTGAACACTGTATTCAAAATATTGACTATAGATTAGTCCGTCACTGAAAGAACAAAATCATCATTAAACAGATTGATTGTTAAATGAACAGGTACTTGTGGATACTTTTAGTTTAAGGAAATTGGCATCAGAATATGTCATATCCACACATAGCAAGCATTTCTTGATGAATTTAAGTCACCTGACTTAGATGAACTTTATCCTTGGCAATTGAAAGAATTCACAAATGTGATTGATTAATATGCCACTCAGGGGTATTTGAAATATTATATAGAAGGACTGGAAAAATACCAATTTTATTCTTATCTTCTAAAATAGGGGAAAGAATAGAGCCAGTAATACAGAGACAAGTGAGTTTCATTCATTCCTGGGAAAATTCTGTAATGACTCATTGATGAGATGTTTAGTGTACACTGAGAATAGGAAGCAGTGATTGCAAACTGGTCATCACAGACTAATCTTATCCTTTTTGACCTGGGTTACAAAACTGATAGAATAGGTGAATTCTGTGTTTGTAGTTTGGGGTTTTTTTTTGGACTTTTGCAAATGATTTGTTTAAATTTATCATACTATTCTTGTTATAAAGGTGGAGAAATGTGGGCCAGATGATACTATTAATGAATGGATTTGGCAGTGGTTGAATAGTCAGAATTAAAATTCATTGTAAATGAGTCATGAATATTTGGAAGGAGCTCTCCTTTGAAGTCCTTGATGAATTTGTGATTAGAGTAGTACTGTTTAACATTTGTATTAAAGACTCCAATAAAAGCATAGGTGACATATCTAGTAAATTTATGGATGGCACAAAACTGGGAAGGATCATGAAAATATTGGATGAAAAATTCAGATCCAAAAATGTCATTGCATTTTGGAACTCTGGACTGAATCTACTGAGACTGAAGTTCAACAGAAATAATACTTGGACTAAAAAATGAAATTTATATATATATAAGGTGTGGGAAGGGAAGAATGTTGAACTGAAGTTCTGAAAAAGACCAAAGGACTTTATAAGGTACAAAATCAATATTAATTAGCAATGTAATATGGAAACCAAAAAAAGTAATATGGTCTTGAGCTTTAAACTGAAAGACTAATTCCAGGAATTAGCAGGTAATAGGCTACCAGTACTGTATCCTAATGAGACTTAATATCAATAGTGCCTTCAGTTTTTGATATCATATTTTAGGAAAAAGAGTTGGATGAGTTGGAGAGTTAGAGGAACATGATTAGATTAATGAAAGAGCTTGAGTCCATGTTATTGAAAGACTAGTTAAAGGAATTGAGTATGTTCAGCTGTAGAAATTTGATTATCTAGGGGGATTATTAATATGGTTGAGTGTTATTTGGTGAAGGGGGATCAGTTCTAGAGGGCAGAACATGGAATAAGGAATGGAAGTTTCAAGATAGTAAATGTAAACTTGATTTCAGGGAAAAACAAAATTTCCTAACAATTAGCACTATCTATTAAAAGAATGACCTCAGGAATTGGTGGAAGGTCTTTTACTTGAGGTTGAATGAAAGCTCATTAAATACATTAGAGTGGAGATTACATTTTGAATATGGGATAATTTTCTAGTTCCTTTCCAAATTTAAAATCATATAATTCAATGGGTTTTTTTCTTACAGCTCTTGTATTATTCTAGGTTGTTGTTACAAAATAGAAGAAAGCTGGAACTGACACGTTTATGGAACCATAAGGACCTTCTCTCTCTCTCTCTCTCTCTCTCTCTCTCTCTCTCTCTCTCTCTCTCTCTCTCTCTCTTTTTAAATAGGCAACTTGTTCTTATGTTCTATTCATTTATTACCTCACACTGTTGTCTATGCTGTGACTAAGCAAGTCATTAAGAAATCTTTCCTGGTCTCTATTAATGTTAATGATTTCTCTCTGTTAGTTCTCCCTGAGTTATCCAAGTTGTCCTCCTTATTAAGTTGTGCAAAGATGGGATTTGGTTATTGGCTCTTTTTATTATTACAGTTGTGAGTTCCTTGAAAATATTTTCTTTTTTTTTTAATCCTCAGAGTATATGGCACAGAGGGAACTCTAAATAAATAATTGTTTTTAAACAATATGGGTAGCAAGCAAAACATTTTCATAATTACCATTTCCTGAATTTTTTTTTCATTTTGCATATTATCTATTGGGTGATAGATAACATTTTATATAATCCTTGCTATGGAATTGTAGAGAAATATTCATTCATTAATTAAGAATTCATTAGGAAATAGGGTTAATTAACAAAATTTATTGATAGGTACATAAGAGAGATGAATGAGTTGGGTTTCTTTAAATCTGAATAGAATCTCAGAGATGATTGATGGGAGAGAATTTTCCCAAGGAGCTTTGGGAAAGACATTGGTCCAACGATTCTCTTTTTGGACTGACCTGGTTCATAGAAGGTTGTCCAAGAGCTGCTCTGGAAGTTTGGGAAATCTTGGTGAATTCACATCCTGAAAAACCCATCTTATAAGGCTATAGGAGATTGTTGGGTGTAGTACCTCTGATTGTCCCAGTAGGTGGTAGCAAAGTCTGATCTGTTAAGTGGAGAAGGCAGTGGAATTTCTGACTAGCTGGAAATCAAATCTGAGCAGCAGGAAAGATAACCCTGACTTTTTCTTCTCTTTTATAAGTTCATAGTTTAGATTAGGATAGAGAATTAAGGATTTGGAGTGTTAGATAATTAGGAAGAGAGGATAGCCTTGACTCTGTTGAGGATGAAGCAGGTCCTCATGGACCAGATTTGTTTGAGAATTATTGGAACACCTACAATAAATAAACTAAGACCAACAATATAGAGAAAGAAGTCATTAGTTATTTTTAGAAAGAGAAAAAACAAATAGTTTATTTTTAAAAGGAAAAGATAATTTATAACCAATAGGAAAAAAGAAATTGATGTTATGCATTATTTCCAATTCTAAACCCACATAGAAATTTTAAAGAAAATGGATAATTAAAAATATGAAATAATCAATAATAGAATCAGACATAGAAAAGCTTGAAAACCCAGCAAAATTTGGAAGAAACCAAAAGCCTCTCTATTTTTTAAATGGAGTTCAGTGGATGAAAAGTAAATTCTATAAAAAATTCAGCTACAAAATCTTTTCCTCCAAAATAGAGATAAAAGTTATCTTACCAAATACTGTCAATATGCTAGTTAAATATGGTCTTGAGATCCCAAATAATGAGAAACAAAAGAACTTTGGCTTAATAGCATTAGTGAATATTTATTTAATGTTATTAATTGAAATATTAGCAAAAGGCTGCTTCAGTATTTTTAAACTATTATGCAGTAAAGCAAAATTTCATTTGAACTTGGAAGGCAAGGATAGTTTAAAATTAGGAAGATCATAAAGATAATAAAAATTACATGCTTATACAAACAGATACAGAAAGAAGCATTTAAATATAGTTTGCATTGTATGTTGAAATATTATGCATAATATTAACATAATTTTATTAATATGATCAAATAATTAACCTAAAGCAAAATGTTACATTATTTGTAACAGATCCAATAGGAAATTTCTCCATAAAATGATGTGTAAACCAAAGATGTCTAAATTTGTGCTATTATTTAATATAATGAAATGATAGCCACATCAATTCAGAAATTGATAGGAAAAATTAGGTGAAGAAATTATTTGCAATTTGCAAATAATATGATAGTTTACTTAGTAGATACACATAATTTTAATTGAGAATTAGTGTTCAGTAACATAGCAGAATTGGCAATAACTCTCAAAAATCATCATCTTTCCATTAAACACATAAAAAACCCCCAAGAGGATAAGGGAGAAGTAGAAAGGCCCATTCTAAATATAATAACTAAAATACATAAAATATTTTAATATTTGTTAACCACTCAAGAAGGGCTTGAAGATTTTACAAATAGAATTGAAAAAAATTAGAGACATATGACATGTAATTAGAGAAATATTGATTGCAGGATATAAAAGAAATGCATTCAAATCATTAGCATTTCAAGGATGAAAAATCTACCAGGAAGATATAGAATAAAAAGTTTTGTTTAAAATAATGAAAGAATATATAAAATATTCCAGAGTCTATCTTTTGGGTCATATACAAGAACTACATAAATATAACTATAAATCTATGTTTACAGAAATAAAGACAGATTTATGTAGTAGGAAAATATCAAGTGCTCATTGGTAGGATGAATCAATATAACAAAATATTGCTTCAACATTGTATCAGTGTTAGCACTACCTAAGTTAATTTACTTATTTAATGCCATATCAATAAAATATAAAATGATTAATTTTTTAAAATTAGAAAAATAATAAAATTAATAGGGTGGCAAAAATGGCTGAAATTCTCAAAGAAATAATGTTTTTTTAAAAACAGGAACAAAGGAGCCTACCACTTTCCAAAGCTAAAAAACCAGTAACAAAAGTAGAGAGCAGTAGACCGGTGGAACAGATTAAGTACACTACATACAAAAGGAAGCAAACCTATAAGCAGTGAACAATATATACAACAATTCTCAATATGAAGATAAGAACTCACTATTTGCTAAAAATAACTGCTGACAAAATAAATTTGAGAAAAAGGGAACATTTACTTATTAAATCTATAGACATAAGCATATATCAAATAAATAACAGGATCACAGAGGATAAAATAAATAATTTTGATTATGTTAAAATAATTTTGCACTCTTCAGTCCAATAAAGTTAACAGTAAAGGAAAACTAATAACTAGGAAAATCTTTTTAAATATTTTCTAATGAAATTCTTTTTCTAAGAAATAGAAGAAAGTTATTCAAATTTAAGAGAATAAGAGGTATTCACCAATTAATAAATGTTTTAAAGTTATTAATAGGCATCTATCAAGAGATGCTACTTCTATTTTCAATTCAAAATGTGAACTATTAGTATGAATATAGAAATACACAAGTAATAAATGTTTTAATTAATGAAAAAGAAATTAAATGTATTTTACTAAAATATTTGAAAATTTAAAAAATTATCTCTATATTTATATGTTGAATTTATATACCCAGTAGAGTAACTTCAATATGTATCATTTAGCCAAAAAACAAACAGGTTTGCAAAAAATAGGTACCAAGATGGCTGAGTCATAATATTGTATGATAGAGGACTTCAACACTAAGGCATCTTCTAACACTCTGTCAAAGCCATGACAACTACTAATTTCTTCCTATGCCAGAATGACAGTTTTATTCTTCATAAGATGGAGGATATACTAAGAGAAATGGTTATTTTTATCAATAGAGGAACTGGTTGCAAAAATAGGAATAATGTTAAACTAGAGAGGAAATGAATCCTCTAAGAGTTCATGAAAGAACCAAGGATATAATTTGATATGAACTCTAGATTATTGGATTTAAGGGCTCAAAGAAAGAAAAGAATCACAGAATTACAAAACTAGAATTCTAGAAGGAATTTAATTGGCTTTCTACTCCAAAATGAATCTCCATTATTACATACTTGAGAAATGTTAAAGTCTGCTTGAAGACGTCCAATGTGTGGGAACTCATACTTCTTAAGGCAATCTGTTCTACTTTCAAAGAGATTCAACTATTTAGAAGGTGTTTTTCTGATATCAAGATTAAATTTGCCTTTTTGTAACATCTCTTATTTGTTCCTGTTTATTCAATTAGAGTAAATGAAATCACTTACATATAATATTCCTTTAAATATTTGAAAGTTATCATGTCCTCCTCACACCCCAAATCTTCTCTTCTCTAGGCTAACTCCCCATTTCTTTCCAGTGATCATCTCATACCATAATGATCTCATGATCTAAAATTCTGAATGAAAATTGAACTGAAAAGAAATGAGAAGTTTCTCATGAATTAATTTTGAAAAATGTAGGGAAACAAAAAAAGTGTCTAAAATAATTCAGTGTATTTGCAAAGGATACTTAGAACGTATAAAATTGTATACAGAAGGTGGAAACAAAATCAGGTAACAGATTAAATATAAAAGTGGGACATAGCTGCAGCTTCCTTTATCCCATGTGGGATAAAGCACCTAGAATTTGGGGTTCATTAATGAAAGGGAAGATGATCAAGAAAATTATATGGTGCAATATTTGAAATATATGCCAGAACCAGTAATTACTATGGCCTTTTCCTTGTTCCAAGAAAACCTAGATTTTACCAGAGAAGATCAGTGGTCCCTGCCTGGAAAAGTGAGGCAGGCCTGGGAATATAAAACTGCCTGGTCTATGGAATCTATGAATTCTAGGTCCAGATTTCTTGGAGAGGGCGTACCTCTTCAGACTTCGGGGAAGTGTGGGTTAAGCATCATTCTTTTGTCAGCTCAGAAAGTAATAGTAGGGAATTGGACAACTTAAAACTATGTATTTTCTGTGGAGCAGTTTCTGTATTGACTAGGGGGTTTCTGGGGATTTGGAAGAAACTGGCAGATATTGGTAGCTAGTCAAATGTTTTCCATTATTTTCTTATTATACCTTGTCTATTTGACTATCAGTTTATGCTAAGAGAAAATGCTAAAATGAACATCTAAGTATTGCCTATTTCTGTTCTCATAGAAAAATAGGGACATTCAAAAGGAAAGCAGAGTTCACCAGTGGGAGTAGATCTAAAAGATAAAATCTGATGGAGTAAATCCATGCCCTCCTTGAAAAGTCAGCATTTTCCCAAAAGAACAAGGCAGCTAAGGATGAATGATTGCTGACACCGAGAAGCAGAATGTATTACATTCCGAGCACAATGGCACTAGCAGTTCCTGCTCAAACTCCCATAGTGATGTTGGGTCTCTCCAGAACCCAGAAACATTTAGCTAAAATAGATTGGGTGAGTAGCTATCAGTGCCACCTGGTGGTCAAAAGGGAAATGTTTCAGAAAAGATGGTGAGGAATGCTTCAAAAAACACAAACAAAAAAAACCAGTCTAGTGATGAATGGTTTTTGTTGTTGTAAAGTTGGTTTTCAGTCATGTCTGATTTCATGATCCCATTTCTTCTCCAGCTCATTTTATAGATAAGGAACCTGAGGCAAATAGGGTTAAGGGACTCCCTCAAGGTTGCATAGCTAGTAAGAGTCTAAGACCAGATTGGAACTTAAGAAGATGGTCTTCCTGACTCTAGGCCCAGAACTCTATATACTGTGTCACCTAACTGCTCTATGAATGCTAAAGAAAACAATTTTAAAATATTTTTTTAAAAGCTATATAAAAGGGGGTAAAATTCTACTCTCTCCAAGCAGGCAATCATCTATTAACAATTCAATCTGATAATTAATTTTGTTTTGTTTTTAATTCTCAGTTGATCTCTGTAGTTTTGGAAATTTCTCTACAAGGATATTATCACATCCTTTGGTTCCTCTGATTCTGATCTCTCTTGGATATCTTTTTATCTATTTAATTTTTTACTTCTTTTTTCTACTGGATATCATCTAGCTCCTATTCCTTAAATATATATGTTCCCCAAGACTATGTTCTGAGTTCTCTTTTCTTTATATATTTTCTCTTTGGGGAATCTCAGCAACAACAAAGGCTTCAACTGCTTACTCTACATAATTTACAATCGAACTATACTGTTGTAGACTGCCGTCTGCACTTTACTTCTACATCAGTATCTCTTTGCTAGAAAATTTTCACCCATATGTTCTGTAGGCATCTCAAACTAACCTGTCCAAAAAAAAAATTACCATCTCTTCTCCTCACCCTTGACCTGCCTTTCTCTAATTTAGTTATTTCCTTTGTGGGTTCCATCCTCTTGGTCACTCATATTTGTAAACTCAGATTCGTCAATGACTCTTCCATCTATTTACTCTCCCATAGTCAATTAGTGGACAAATCTTATTGATTTTACCTACACAACAGATTCTATATCCATCTTCTTCTCATCATTTAAATAACTGCTATCCTAATTCTAACCCTCATCAAGTTTTACCTGGTCTTATTTGGCCCAACTATTTCCATTCTCCAAATTTTCCTTCAACTGTCTATGTAATATTCCTAAATTGTAGATTATAATGTGACCCTTCTAGGCTGAAAAATTTCAGTAGCTATTCTTTTTACCTCTAGGCTAATATTTAGCAAAGAGTCAACATGATGAGATTGGTCATGTGAAAACCATTTATTAAATGCTTACTTGGTGCCAGACACTATGTTAAATACTGAAAATACAATGAAAAGCAAGAGACAGTTTCTGTCCTTGAAGAGTTCAAATCTAATCAGGGAAACAACACGCACATAGAGGTTATATACAAGATAAATAGGCAATAATTAGCAGAAGGAAGGCATTAGAATTAAGAAGGAATTAGAAAGACTTCCTGTAGGAAGTGAGCTTTTAGGTGGGACTTGAAGGAAGACAGGAAAGTTGGTAGAATGTTGGAAAGGAGAAGGGAGAAGATTCCAAGCATGTAGGACAGAGAGCCAATGAAAATTCCTGGAATGGAGAGATGGAGTGGATTGAAAGCTGGATTCAGTCAATAGGAGCCAGGCTTAAGTTTGGTTTCTGATATTTACTGATTGGATGATATAGGAGAGATATAAAAGTAGGTATGTTTGAGAGGGTTTGGGTTGGAGAAAGTGACAGACTGAATCTGAATGTCTGTCACTTCCCCTCTTAATACACAACTTTTACTAAAGACAGCAGAGGACGTTTCTCTGGAATGGTGGATGTCCAGAGAACAGGAGCAGGCCCTGGATGCTAAAGGGAAGGCTTTCCTATTTGGAGAGGTGGGTGGTAATGCTGGCCAATCAAGCACAGACCCTCTCCCCCTACAGAAGCCTCCCCCATGGCCAGTGAGTGAGGGGGTCTCCCTCAAATGGAGTATGAGCAGAGCAGCTGCTCAAACCCCTTCCCCCTCTGTGACTCCTGTAATGATTTCTCCTTGATCTGACTGCAAATTGGTTTATTTTTGTAGATGAACAAGGTAGCTGGAGTAGGGAGGGGATTGAGATTCCCCACGGGGGGAATCCCTAAAAACCGAAGCCAAATCCTTCCCCCTAAAAAGCTGAAATCGGGCTTGACTCAGAGGTTCACTGTCCTGTCCTCTTCTAATTAAATCTTATCACAAGTCTAAGCTATAAACACAAAAAGTCGGGTCTTATGTATGGCAAGGTATGAACAAAGTCTATCCAGGGTCCACTCAGAGAGTCCTAGACCCCTTAAGTCCAAAGAACACAATCTCCCATGGATGGAAGAGATGGCAATCAGGAAACAGCAGGTTATTGGGAATAACAGAGTTCAGAAATCCTAAGATATGGCTCTCGAATCAGTCAAGGCTCCACTCTCCACACCTCACTCTTGGAGCTCCTCCAATCAAAAGCCCCTCCTCCAGGAATATCTCCCACAATCCTTTGCTTCCTCCAACCTACACTTCGTGTCACCCATCCATGATGCCAATATTCTAACAGGTTGCTTTTCAGTCCATCCTTGTCCTTACAGAGGTCAATGGAACTCTAAATAACCCAGGCAACAGTTTTTAAAAAATTTTAATGAGAAAATTTCCACATAAGTTATATGAGTCTTATTATCTTCCTCCTTTTCTCCCTCCCCCATCCTGGATCTGACAAGAAATTCAATCTGGGTTATATATGTATTATCATGCAAAACATAATTCTATATTATTCATTTTTATAAGTGAATAATCTTATAAAACCAAAACCCCAAAACATATACTCAAATGAACAAGTGATAAATCATGTTTTCACCTGCATTTATACTCCTACAGCTATTTCTTTGGAATGGGATAGTATTCTTTTTTATAAGTCTCTCAGAATTGTCTTGGATCATTGTATTGCTGTTGGTAACAAAATATAATTACATTTGATTGTTCCACAATATTGTAGTTACTGTGTATAATGTTCTTCTTGTTCTGCTTATTTCACTCTGAATCAGTTGAAGTAGATCTTTCTAGCTCTTTCTGAAATCATCCTGTTTATCATTCCTTATAGCAGAATAGTATTACATCACCATCATATACTAAAATTTGTTTAGCCTTTCTCCAACTGAGGCATGTCACTTTAGTTTCCAATACTTTTTCACCACAAAAAGATCAGCTATCAATATTTTTGTACAAACAAGTCCTTTCCCATTTTAAAAAATCTCTTTGGGATAGAGATCTAGTAGTGGTATTACTGGATCAAAAGAAATGCATTCTTTTATAATTCTTTGGTCATAGTTCCAAATTACTCTCCAGAATAGTTGGAACAGTTCATCCAAGAAGATCATCAATAGCCTTCCCTAATCTTTGGCTTGGTTCCAGCCAAGTCAAGCCAGAGTTAGGGAGAGGGTGAAGAATCTCCAGCCTCTATCTGATCTAGCAATCTCTGTAGCCTTGATCATTAACCTAGACTATTAGCAATAAGGTTCCCAAATCCTCCATCCTTTCGCTTGTTTCTAACCCTATTAAGGTAGAACCAAATATAGTTATTTGTTACAAAATACCTTTCCTGAGAGGTGTTTATATCTAAAGCCCTTGGGAAGGGGAGATAATCACACAGTCAGATCCACAATGTTATTCAATCATCTCACCAATAGTCCTTATCAATATTCATTCCAACTCCAGTTTGAGGAGCTAGAGAAGTTGACTACACCCACAACTTCTCAGTGGTTCCCTGCCTGGACAGCTGTGAAAAGGAGACAACTGAAAAGCTTAGTTCAGCAAAACCTGTCAGGTGGGGAGAGGCATAACCCTTGGGCCAGCAGCTTCCACACAGTGGCCTGGGGGTGAGGGTGTCTCTCCCCAGTCATTTCATCCTCTCTCATCCCTGTTTCTTTTAACAGCAGTTTTTGTCAAATAGTGAGTTCTTATCCTAAAATCTGGGATCTTTGAGTTTATCAAACACTAGATTGCTGAGGTAATTAACCCTTAATCTGTTCCATTGATCCAGCCTTATATTTCTTAGCCAGTAAAAGACCAGGTAATTTTTAAGTAGGGAGTTGCAGAACAGATGCTGATTGTGTAACTATAAAGGAAGTTTCTCTTGGAAAACTCACTTCATTGATGAAATCACAGATCTAGCATATACATACACATACATGTATATGTATATATATACATGCAACAATTTGGCTCTAAGCAACATTTCTAGCCTTGTAACCTATTATTACTCTTTATATATTCTTCTATATTTATATACTGTATATTTCTATGATCTAGCAAGATTTGACTGATCAATAGCTGTCCCAATTTCTTCTCTTGCCTTTGCACGTTTACAGAATCTGGAATGCATTCCATCCTGATTTTAGTCACTCAGAATACTTTATATTGTTTTAAAAGTCAACTCAAGTGCCATCCCTTTCCTGGTACCTGGAATTGTTAGTGCTCCAGTCAATCTCAAATTAGCTTTGATTTTATTATTTGTGTAGGTACAGTTATTCCTAGGTGATGCTTCATTGAGAAAAGGACTCAATTAATTTGTGTCTTTATCCTTTGTATCAAAAGCAATGTCTTGCACATAGTTGATTGCAAACCTTTGCTTATTTGAATTTTTTCAAAGAAATATCACAGAAAGGACATAAATTCTGTGTGTGCTGAGATGAGACAAATATAATGTAGGCTATACAGAAGACAGGGTGACTTCCACACTCCTGGAACATCAAGCAAACTATATTCAGATTGGGAAGCATAGCTTCAAAATGGTTAACAGAGAACTGAACTGTCAGTTTATAAAGAGTCTGGAAGAGAGTGGCCCTCCATGAACTCAAGTCACCAAGACATTTTTTTACTAAATTTGGAATACTTCCCTGGGCCCTGAAAGAATTGGCAGATGTACTTGATGAGCCATTGTCAGAGATCTTTGAAAAAAGCATGGGGAATAAAGCTCTGAGTCAGAACCTGGAGATGAGCAAATGTCCTAATTTCTGAAAAAGGAAAGGGGATGAAATGTTTCAACTGTAATCCTGCAAACTTGTCTTTTGTTCCTGTCAGTATTCAAGAACATATTTAATAATATGATATTTTAAATGGCATTCAGAAGACATAATATCATTAATAAAAAAGTTATACTAGAATATTATTTTTTAATTTTTTAATTTTTTAAATGGTGCATCAGGTTAATGTCATATATATTGTATTTCAGGAAAGTATTTAGCAAGTTTATCATGTCACCCTGTAGACAAGATGGGAATAGATGATACACCTGGTGGATTTAGGACCAGACCTACAGAATAGTTATTAATAAAGTAATACTTTCTTGGAAAGAGGTTTCTAGTGGAATGCCCATCTCTTTTTTATATGAAATTGTTCAATATTTTCATCAGTGACTTGGATGAAGGCATAGATGATTTGCTCATCAAAATTGAACATCAATCTGGGAGTAGTACCTAAGAAACTGACAGATTCAAGATCCAAAATAAAGCTTAACAGAATAGAATATTATACTGAATCTAATAAGAAAAATTTAATAAGTGAAGCTAAAGACTAACATGAATTAAAAAATCAACTATACAAATTATAAATGGGTAAAACATAGCTAGAAAATAATTTGTGTAAAAAATCTGGGAAAACATTTTTGCAACAATAATGTACAATGATCAGCCATGAATGACAACTGTTTTCAACAATACAAATCCAAGATAACACCAAAGGACTTGAATTAAAAAGCTATCAGGTGCTATAGAAGGAACTGCTAGAGTTTGAATTTAGATTGAAAAATGAACTATTGGCTTTTATTTCATTTCTTAGGGTCAATAACATATATCTTCTTTTATAACATGATGAATAATGAGATATATATCCTATAATAACATGAACAAACTGCATTATATTACCTGTAATCTAGGAGAATGGGAAGGATAGGAAGGAAGTGAAGGATATGGATTATAAAATGTCAGAAAATAATTATTGAAAATTGTATTACTATATAATGTGGAAACAAATTTAAAAATGAGTTAAAATACTGGGGTTAATCATATCCTGGGCTTTTAGCTGAGTGGAGCAGTGACTGTATATGGCTCTGGTTTATAGAAACTGGAAAAACCAAGCAAGGTCTAGGAAATAAACACAAAAATTCCTGAAACCTGAGGCTTCAGCCCCTATACCCTGGGAACAGAACCCAACTCAAACATAAAATTAACTGCTTTGGCCACTAAAATGTGAAAACAAAAATGAATAAGCCAAAGATAAAGAATATAACTATTCATAACTATTGTGGGAACAGAAAAGACCTGGGTTCAAATTCAGAGGACTCTATGTTAAGATATCTTTTTTTTTTAACAGCAAAGGAAAACACCAAATAATGAAAAGCCCCAAAAGAGTTTTTGGAAGAGCTTTAAAAAGATTTCAAAAGCCAAATGAGAGAGGTTGAGGAAAGACAAGAAAAAAAGATCAATGGAAGAAAATAAAGAAAATTATGAAAGAAAGATGTAGCAATTGAAAAATTAGATCCAGAAACTCATGGAAGAAAATAATTCATTAAACATTTTAATTGAATAAAGTAATAACCTCCAAAGGCAATAAGAAATAAGAAAGAAAAATGAAAAGAATGAAATAATAGAAGAGAACAGGAAATGTTTTATTATAAAAACAATTTATCAGAAAAGAGATCAAGGAGAGACATTGTAAGAATTGTCAGACTACCAAAAAGTTATGATTTTTTACAGTTTATATACCAATTCCAAAAATCATTAAGGAAAACTGCTCAGAAATTCTAGATCTAGACTGTAAAATAGAATTTGAAAGAATCTACCAATTACCAGCACAGAGACCCCAAGCTTAAAATGCACAGGAACATTACTGCTAAGTTCTGTAACTCCTAAGTTTAGGAGAAAATACAAGCAAAAAGAAAAAAAAATACTGTAGAGCTAGTCAGAATAACAAAATGTTCAACAACTTTAACACTGAAAAAGCAAAGGACCTGAAACAATATTTCAAACAGCAAAGGAACTAGATATACAACCAAGAATAGCATACCTAGCAAAACTGAATATAATTACATGACGAGGAAAATGGATATTTAATATACTAAAAAGATTTCAACTATTTTTTGGGAAAAACTTAGAACTCAGTAGAAAATTTGATCTTTTAGAATCATAAGAAGGTGATCATTGAAGACCAATTATAAGAGACTCAACAAGATCAAATTGTTTACTTCTTAAATGGGAAAATGTTATTTATGACCCCCCAAAAAGACTATTACTTCAGATATTTGAAAGAGCATCTATAGATAGAAGACTGGTGGTCAAATTGAATAGAATGGAAGAAGCTAAAACTTACAATAAAATAGAGTAGGAAGAGATAAAATGTTACAATTTTCTCATAAAAGAGGTATGAGTGGAAAAACTCACAGGGAAGGGAAGGAAGAAATAGAGGTCTGACTGAACTAGAATGATTTTCTCATCAGATATGGGTTTAAGTGAGAACATTATACACCTACAAAAGTAAAAGTCTTCTTAAAGTACAGAGGAACAGGAGGGTGAGGGGCTGGAACAAGGGAGGGACTATGAATCCCCTCAAGAGAGTAAGGAACCAAGAAAAGAGAGTGTGGATTAAGAGAAGAGACAAAGGGATAAGTAAGAGAGGGATTCTAGAAGGGAATACAGATCAATAAATAAGAGGGCAAATCTAAGGGACAAAGGTGGGTCTCTCAGGACAAGGAAGGGGTTTTTAGAAGGGAATTTATATCAAGAAATAAAAGGGTTGGGGGATAAGGG
Source organism: Gracilinanus agilis (assembly GCF_016433145.1). NCBI lineage: Eukaryota > Metazoa > Chordata > Mammalia > Didelphimorphia > Didelphidae > Gracilinanus > Gracilinanus agilis. The sequence continues at coordinate 159,063,067 of NC_058134.1, read as the reverse complement.
AGGAATTTTTGGAAGTGGAAATAGAATAAAAAGTAGGAGGTGAGGGGGAAAAAATAAAGGAGGGACACTTTTAAGGGTGGGTTGATTTAGAACTAGTCCAATAAGGGGAGAGAATGGGAAAGGTTCTAAGAAGTGGCACTAGTTGGAGAGGCAGTGGACAGAAAAAACTGGACATCTAAGGAAGAAATTGACAGGAGAGGAAGAGAAAGACAAACAGTGAGTAAAATAGAATGGAGGGAATTCACAGAAGAATAAATATATTATTCCTCAGCTGACATACACACACACACACATACACACACACACACACACACACACAAATAGCAGGGAGAGCAGTCATGATCTCTGAAAAAGTTAAAGCTAACATAGATATAATCTAAAGAGATAAAGAGGGACATTAGGTTAAAAAGTACAACAAATAATGAATCATTAATTTTAAAGGAAAGGCTAAATGAGTAACATGAAAATAGAAAACAAAACAATATGGAGAGACTTCAATTTTTCCCTCTAGAACTAGATACATTTAATTAAAAAAGAAAAAAAGGTCTTAGAAATTAATAGACTAAGGAAATTAATAGAATAAGAGAGGGACCTAAGGGAATAAATAGAATCTTAGATAAGTTAGGTATGATAGGTACGACATCTGGAGAACCTGAATGGGAAAGGAAAAGAGTATACACTCTTAGTATTACATGTTAGTAAACACATATTAAGGCATGAAAACATTATAGTTGAATGTAGAAAAGCAGAAATATTAAATTCATCTTTTCCAGATGATAATGCAGTCAAATTGCATATAATAAGGAAAGATGGAAACACAAAGTAATGATGAATTGAAGACTACATTATATTAAAGAATGAATGAGCTAAAGAACAATAAATAATTTTGCAAAATTATTTATAAAATAATATAAAACAATAAATTATTTAATTAGAGAATGATAGTAATGAGAAGATGCACCAAAACCTATAGAATATTTCAAAGAAGTAATTAGAGGGAATTTTATATTTCTAAATGTTTATGTTAGTAAAATAAAAACAGATCAATGAATTTGGAATGCAATTTAAAAAAAACTGGAAAAAGAACAAATAAGAAATTCTCAGCACCAAATTAGAAATATCTACTTAAAGCCATCAACAAATATCATTTGTAATGGGGATAAGCTAGATAGAATTCTTCCCAATTTCAGGAGTCAAATAAGGATGCCTATTATCACTAATATTATTTAACAAAGTATTAGAAAATATAACAAAGTAGAAAGTATAATAAAGCAGTAATTATCAATAATTTTTGGTACTGGCTAAGAAATAGAAAGGTAGATCAATGGAACAGAACGTACTAAAAACCATAATAAAAGATTGTAGAAACCTTGTATTTGGCAGAAATATAGATTCAGGCTATTGGAATAAGAAATCATACATCCTTATTTCTGAGAGGGGTTCAAGCTGCATCACAGAATTCCATAGTGCTCCCCAGAGCTCTAAGAGAGGGGGCAGTTAAAGGCAGTTGGAGTCCTGGTATAAAAGCCAGGACACCCCTCTTGCAAGGTCTGGATGCCTTCCCTCTTGGCTCTGAGCAGAGGGACAATCTGTGTAGCTCTGGGCTGGGTCATTCAATCACTGACAGCCAGGGCTGCTTTAGCTTGATAGCAACCTCAAAAGACAGACCTTTAAGCAAAAATCACAATCTACCTTCAGTTTAGCAGTTTAGTTTTTAGAAGGAAAATTATTTAGGGCCTTAGATTAGAGTTTAGCCATTCCAGATACATTCCCCCTCCTGGGGGAATGTGTTGTTATCCTAAAGTTAACAGTTTAGTCAAATTACCTTCCCTCCTCTTTCCTTAAACTGATTCCCTTCTCCCATTCCCTGAAATCATTAAATACATTTAGTTTGTGAAAAGATAGAGTTCGTGTATAGTTAGCAGGGGATTATACTTACTACATTCCTTTCATCAAGCCAAGTATTTCATCTAGCAGGGGCTGTAACTGCCTTTGCCCTGGGGGCCTGTGGTCAGATTTGCTGAAGACTTTAACCCCATATATTTTCATCCTGTGAGAGTAATTCAAAGAAAGAAAGTTATCATCACAAGGGGTTTAGCCTCTATCCACTTACCATATTGCCCCAGAAGTTAACAAGCTAGAATATCCTCCATAACCAGACAGTTAACTGATTTCCAAATGCTTAGAGGGTGGGGGGAGGTGAAGGAGTACTCCACAGGTTCTTGCCCATCCCATTCAGTCAAGCCTGCCTGTTTTTCCAAAGACCAGGGATTTGGGAGACTCAATTGCCACTGACTCCTGATCTCACAGTTTCCCTAATCCTACACAAAGTATTAGAAAAAATAACAAAGTAGAAAGTATTATAAAGCAGTAATTATCAAAAATTTTTTGGTACTGGCTAAGAAATAGAAAGGTAGATCAATGGAATAGAACATTATAGAAACCTTGTATTTGGCAGAAATATAGATCCAGGCTTTTGGAATAAGAAATCATTATTTGATAAAAATTTCTGCAATCACTATAAAGTAGTTTGGCACTAATTATAAATCAATATCTTACACGATTCTTTATGATAAGATCAAAATGGATACATGATCTAGGCATAAAAAGAGTTATGAAATTATCAGAATGAGGGACATATTACCCAATAGATTTATAGAATAGGAGAGGAATTTATTAGTAAACAAGAGATGGAGAGCATTATGCGATGTTAAATAAATAATTTTGAGTGCATTAAATGGAAAAATTTTTGTACAAATAAATTCTGCTAAGATTGGAAAAGAAGATTAGGAAAGCAGAAAATTGTGAAAAAAATTCAGCTAGAGGTCACATATTTAAAATATATAGGGGCCACATAATTAAAACAGAGATCAGCTGGGGAATTCAGTGGCTTGAGAGCCAGGCATAGAGACGGGAGGTCCTGGGTTCAAATCTGACCTCAGACACTTCCCACTGTGTTACCCTGGGCAAGTCACTAAACCCCCCAGTACCTAGCCCTTATGGCTCTTCTTCCTTGGAACCAATACATAGTATAGATTCTAAGATAGAAGGTAAGAGTTCAAAAATAAAATAAAATATATAGATAAACTTTTCAAATTTATAAGAATAAGAATCATTCTTTAACTGATCAATGGGCAAGTGATATTGACAGTTTTCAGATGAAGAAATTAAAAACATGTATAGGTATGTGAAAAAAACGATCTAAATCACTACTGATTAGAGTAAATGAACCAAAACGGTTCTAAGGTATAATCTCACATCCATAAGATTGACTAAAATGACAAATATTGGTGGGGACATTGAAGAGTCAGTACACTATTTGCACTCTTGGTGGAATTATTAACTGATCATACCATTCTGGAGACCAATTTGGAATTTTGCTCACACAGTTATAAAACTGTTGCTACCATTGCTGTGTATGTTTTCCAAGGAAATAAAAAAGTAGCCTTTATATTACAAAATATTTGTAGCAGTTCTCTTTATGGTGGCAAAGAACTGGAAATTGAGGGAATATCCATCAATTGAAGACTGCTAAACAAATTTTGGTATATGATTGTTATGGAATACTACTAAAGTATACAAAACCATGAGCAGATTAATTTTAAGAAAAACTTGGAAAGAGCTATATGATATAATGAAGAGTAAAATGAATAGAACCATCAGACTATTACAATATTTGAAGAATAATTTGTTAATGTTCACTTCCAGAAAATGAATTATAAAAATGCAAACATGAAAGCCATAATCTATGTGTACACAACTGTTTGCCAAATGATGTCTTCTAAGGTATGGGGAAGAAAGGGAGGTGTTGAGATACCTGGAAAGAAATTCTATTACTAAAAATAAGTTATAAGGAAAAATAATTAAAAAACAAAAGAGTTCTCATTAGTAGCTGAATAGAGTGGTCATGTTTAGGTTCAATTTCTTTCCAGTAAGATAAAAAATGATAAAGTAAAACAATAAAAACAACAAAAGGAAGGAAATTCTCAAAATGAAAACACCACAGAAAAAGCAGAACTGACTATGAGTAAAGTAATGCCTCATAATACCATGAAGAAATTAAAATAGAACAAAAGATTTCAAGGAGAAGCCACCAGAAATAGAGATTAAAGCTGTAAAGATTACATTCAGATCCTTAGAGATGAACTTGGAACAACTTAAATAACATAGTAATGGAGGAACAATAAAGTTTTAAAGTACAAAAGAAGGAGTGAAATTAAAAATGTTTGAAAATGAAAATTTAAAATAGTTTAAAATAGGATAATTTTTATTAAGTAAACTTTGAGAAAGAAAAGGGCAAAATAGTATACAATAACCAACAACATCAAATAATAATCCAATAAAATATAATGACAAATATTCTTACAAAGAAAAAATGAAATTACTCCTGATCTCAAAGAGGTAACATATTATAAAGTATATGGATTAATTAATATGAAATATTGTACATATAAATAAATACAGAAAGTAAAAAGTAAATTCAATAGGGAGGAACACTGATACATTGGAGGCAGATAAATAAAGGAATGCCTAATGTAAGAATATTTATGATTAATCTATACATCTTAATATATACCAGTTTAGGAGTCATAAATATGTATACATTTAATAGATTAGTGGGAGAGTGTAACTCTCACTGTCCTGTACTTTGCTAGAGCTAAATGACATGAACTGGTGGTAAGTAACTAAACTGATTTTGCTATCTGGTTAGGGATGAGATGAATGATTTCTCCTTAAACCATAAAGGTGTGATAGAAGTAAAAGGAATTCCAATTAAAGGAATGTCCCTCAATTGGGGAATTGCTGGACAAAATGTTGTATATGATGGTAATGGAATACTATTGTGGTATAAAGAGTGATGTACAGGATGATTTCAGAAAGAAATGGAAAGTCCTACATGAACTGATGTAGAGTGAAATAAGCAGAACCAAGAAAACATAGAAACTGAAAAATTGTGGAATGACCAAATGTGATAGACTTTGCTACTAACAACAATAAAATGATGCAGGATAATTCTGAGGGACTTTTGAAAAAAGAATGCTATCTACGTCTAAAGAAAGAACTGTTGAGTATAAATGCAGATGAAAACATATAATTTATCACTTGTTTATTTGGTTATATGATTTGGGGTTTTGGTTTTATAAGATTATTCACTTGCAAAAATGAATACTATAGAAATAAATTTTGTGTGATAATACATGTATAACCTAGATGGAATTGCTTATAAGCAATTCAAGGGGGTAGGGAAAAAGGAAGAAGGGAGAGAGACAACATGAATCATATAACTTTGTGAAACTTATGTGGAAATTTGTTATTAAAATAAAAAATAAAGATTAAAAAATAATATAAGGAATTCCAAACAAAAATGATATATCATCTAGCAATGAGGATATTTTTAGTCAAGGAAGCTTATAACACACAGTTAGCTGTCTACTCTGACTGAATGTAAGACTAACTTTTTGGTCAATACATGTATTGTTTCTGTGTTTAGAACTCCTAGTAAGAAAAATCATTTTTCTAAGATGGATCAGTAGCTCATCTGTGGCCTGTTTTCTCTCTGTGCTTTCTGCCCTTTTGCTTATAAGCTCTCATTAGCTTCTTGATGAAGATGCCTCCCTAAACAAAAGATCCTGCTATAATGGATCTCTTAAACTCCAACTTGAACTCACATATCATCCATTGCCTTTTGAATGCCACCTGGATATCCACTAAATACCTTAAACACAATATACATAAAGCAGGGGATTTTTTTTCCCATTCCAAAGCCCATCTTTTCTTAAAATTTAACTTTTTACATTGAAGGCATCAACATCCATTCAGGCTCCACCATGAAATATTTTAGAATCATCTTTGACTCTTCTCTCTCCCTTATCTTTCTATCCAATTAGCTACTAAGTCATTGATTCTGCAGACACAACAACTCTGGAACCCATCCTCTTTTCCACTCACATAGCTTCTTCTCTAATTTATCACTTAAGGTGATTAAATTGTCTCATTGTTCTATTTCCAGTCTTTTTCTAATTCATGCTCCACATTGTTGATAATAATAAAACATTGTATCTAACTTCATCTCAAAAACATTAATTGCCTCCTAATATTTTTAATCTGGATCAAAAAAAAACAAGCCTCAGGTTGGAATTCAAAGTGATGTGGGAGAAACACACCCAATTTTGTAAGAGGGTCTTGCCCCAGGATTGGGAAATTCAATCCAGAATTTCAATCCAGAACTAAGAAAATAATTTTATTTCAGGTAGTGGTGATTTTTGGTGGTATAATAGCTGGTGGAATTGTCTGGGGACTAATTATGTAGTTTTAAGGCCAATGGATAAGCCAATTAGTAACCTCTTTGGATCTTGATAGCATGGAATAGCAGCTCTTCTAAAGGGTGGCAGCTTCCTCTGAGAAGTGGAGCTATCACACCCTTTAGGTCAGGGTTGGCATTTTTATTGGGGTCTGGTAACTTAGCATTTCCCTTTCCAAACTCAGATGGAGGTATGTTTTGGGGTTTGTTGCCATAGGGAATAAGGAGCATGTCTAAGATTGGGGGATTCCTATGGAATGCCAGAACTCTCAGTGGGCCAAATCCATGTTCCTCTACTGTCCATCTTGTCATCATTTGTGAGGGAGAGATCTTGCTGCCCTTCCAAAGTGGGAACATGGGGAGGGGATGAGGTACATTGGAGGACTGCTAATCAATTATTTCTAAGAATAATATAAGCATACAAAGCTGATGCCTACTATAGAATGTTACAGATCTAGTACATAGAGTGGATAATTTAATAATCTACAATTCATAATTGACTAATTCTGAAACTACAGCTTTTCAGTTGATGTTTAATTAGTTCTAACTAGTGAGAAATGCAAGATTTCAGAGTATGAGGGTTCCATTTCTTTTACTGCCCCTTACTGCCCATTGCCAGCCCATATAAAAAGCTCTTTATAATTTGGCTCACACACAGATTTTTAGTTTTATTTTGCATTTCTCCCTTTCACATGTTTTCTATTCTGATCAAATTGTCTCCATGTGCCAATCAATGGCCCACTCAACGGTCTATGCCCATATCTGTAATGTACTCCAAACTCACCTCCATCACACAGAAGCTTTACCTAACTTTACAACATAAACTAGGTATCATCTATAGTACCGGACCTTTCTTAATCCATGTACTCAGCTGTAAATTCTCTTTTCATCTTGATAATGCTTTGCATAGACGCTTCATTTATTTATTCATCTATTTATTTAGCTATCTGTGTATATGTTATATTCCCGTAGTTGGTTTTAAATTCCTTGAGAGCAAGGACTGCTTATTTTTCTTCTTTGTACTTCTTGCACTCAGGATAATCATACCTTGTGTGCAATAGACACTTGCTTAGAAAAGAAAATTTGAATCATTTTGTCCAATTATTGCTTTCTTTCCTGAAATGTTAGTACTTTGATCTGGGATTTCATCAATGTGAATATACCTCCAATATTTCAGATTACTACCTATTCATATTTTCTTATCCTGTACAATAAAGTCCTTCATATTGGGATATATCTAACATCCCTGTAAAATCTACAGATATTTTATTGTTGATCCTTTCCCAATTATCCATATCTTTAATGATATTCTTGCAGCACTCCTCCTAGTACTAGTCAAGGAGTTCCAGGACTAGTCAAGATCAGAGGTCTGAGAGTTGGATAAACATCAGAAACTTTTCATCCCTCACTCATTACTCTCCCTTCACTTGGTGCAAATTTTATGCTAGTCCAGAAATCATGTATTTAATAAAGATGAAAGCTTATCATGTAGAGAATATTTCATAGATTTAGATCATCCTGGTAAACTTGAGCCACTAGCAAAGAATGGTTAAAACATTGAGGTGGTAGCCTTGGAAACAATTTTCAAATTCAAAAATATTATGGATTTATTTTTGCACAGATTTCAAAAGAAAATTATACTCCAGAAGGAGACTGAGTTTCTGTAAAAGTTTTGCCTATAGAGAGGAATAGAAAATAAATCCTTAGGCATCAGCAGTCAGGGTCATGATCTTACAGGAAGGTGATAGTATTGACTTATTCCATTCCCCATTGCCATCTTTTTTACCTGTACATTTCTTTGGCGGCAATATATTTTAGTCTAGTCATGTCCATCATGCACTTTTCCATGGCCCTTTTGCAGCGTCTGTAGCCCTAATTCTTTAGAGACTGTGATGTTCCATGATACAGGTGTTATTTACTAAAATATCAAGAGGGAATGTATGATGAGAAATAATGTGAAATAAGATTGTAAAGGACTTCCAGGCTAAGTTGGCCACAGTATAGAAGCAAGGGGCTTCCTCTCCTCACCACATACCCATGATATAAAGTGCTTAAAAGGACAAAAACCAAAACCAAAACTGGATGAATAAAGGGGCTCTTCTGTAGGGTGCAGTCTTGAAGGTAGGTTCCTAATTGCTTCCAAGCTATTAGAATAACATTTCTCAGCTTGGAATTCAAAGCCCTCTACTATAATTCTCACACGCCTAGGAAGGAGGGAATAAGCATTTATTAAGTGTCTACTATGTGCTGTATTTAGATATTTACAAATATTAATTGATTCTTACAAAAACCTTGAGAAGTAGGTGACACTATTATTCCCAGTATTTTACAGATTAGGAAACTGAATGCCATGGAGTTAAGGGGTTTGCCCAAGATTACACCAGTTAATCAATGTTAAAGTACAAATTGAAGTCAGGATTTCATTGATTGCAGACCCTGTTGTCTATATGTTGTGCCATCCCTATTTTCATAGATATATTTGTTCCATTTTCACATTTCTTGCTCTTTAATTGTATATCCTTGAGTAACTATGAAATATTATTGCATTAATATTGAAAATGTTTGTTTTCTGATGAGATGTAAGTTCTTTATTTTTCTTTTACTTATAATAAATATGTTGTACTCAAAGTTTCTTAATTTGGAAAATTCCCGATATGAACTACTTCTGTCAATGCAAATCATCAATTCTGAACATTATTGTCCAAGACCAGTGAAGCCAAAACTTTGGAGTGCCAGGACCCCCACCCCACCCTCCAGACCATTTGCCATGTCCATCCCCCCACAGAAACCAAGTGTCAGGAATGCCCTGCCCGTCCCCGTCATCCCACAATGCTGGGCAGAGGAATGGGTGATGTGAAAAAATGTCATCAGGTATGGTGGAGAGGAGGAAGGGAGTGGCTCTGCCTGAGTCCCTCTGCCTTTCTTGTAACAAAGTAAGTGAGTGGGGGGCAGCCTCATGCCCACAGATAGTGCTCTATGTGCCATCTTTGGCATGCATGCCATAGGTTCATCATCACTGTCCTAGATGGTATAACTTGGTATTCTGAGAACTTAGATAAGTCACACAACCCTGTCTGGATCAGACATATAAAACGAACCCAACTTTCTGATTCTAAGACTTGCCATCAATCCATTGTATCACACTGCCTCTCAAAGATAGAAATTATAACTCTGCTACCATGTCCAGTCATGGGAGTGACCCTGAGATCTTCAAAGCCATTCAGCTAGAAACATTTAAGAATTGACCCAATAGGGGGCAGCTGGGTAGCTCAGTGGATTGAGAGTCAGGCCTAGAGACGGGAGGTCCTAGGTTCAAATTTGGCCTCAGACACTTCCCAGCTGTGTGACCCTGGGCAAGTCACTTGACTCCCATTGCCTACCCTTACCACTCTTCCACCTATAAGTCAATACACAGAAGTTAAGGGTTTAAAAAAAGTCTTTAAAAAAAAGAATTCACCCATTAAATGAGCATGTACCTAACATCTGTTCATAAGAATTCCTAAGTTTGGAGTATTCATCACCATTTTAGCCTGAGTGATGAATTGAGGACTACAGCATCTCTGAAAGACCATCTTCCAAATAGGTGAAGATTTGTATCAATATCAGTGGAAGGAACACCCAAATTAATGAAATAATGCATATTGAAAAAATAGAGGGGAAGGAGAATAATTCTCATGTGCAAAATTAAGTGTAAGCATAAATGTCACATATAATGAAAACACATTTTTGGTTATATCTTAATGATATCAAACAAAAAATAAATTTTGGGGTTTTTTTCTAAAATTAATTTGTGATCCTGATTTAATAGCTATGCCTGCACCAAAAATTATAAATTCTCTTCTTCTTTATAACATTTAGGCAAATCAGAACTTAGAAGGAAATATTCTGGATTTTAAAGATTGTCTGATGGGATCAAGGTAATATATGCCCACTCTATATTCAGCAGTATCATACATTTTTTTCTTTTGAAGAACTGGATAAACTTTCTCTTTGTTAGCACTTCCTATTGTGATATCCCAGAGGAGCATTTGAATTGACCAGAAACCAATATACCAACATGCAACATCACCCAGAAGAACAGTACAAATTACTAATTTATTTGCCATTGTTGAAGACCTTGCTTTTTGTTTCTTTTCAGTGAATATGCCATCTTACTGCAGACTTGAATGAACATCTTTGCTCATTTTCATTCCTTGGTCATTTGGCTTGATTTCTGCATTTTGGTTTAATAAAAAAGTCTATGAATGCTAACAGTCACCAAATGCACCTGCTACTTGGCATTTATAAAGTTCATCAGGAGCACTTATACTTTACATGCCAGTTGGGACCATACCACATTAGCACTGATTTATAAGTATCATTTATCAAAGACAACACCTGCTGCAGCAAAAATACCTCACAAGGTCAATTTTTCACTTAATATCTCTGTAGCAAACTCATCCATTATCTGAATTTCTGTCCTTCCTTCCATATTTCTGAAAAAAGGTGACATATTATTCAAGTTAACTACACTGAATTTGATACAACATTTTTAGTATTGTTAAATCACATAATTTTCAACTTCTTAGCTATTTCCCACTTGGTAATTATATGCCTAGAAAAAATCTATATAATGTATATAGATTTCAAGCATCTATTTCCCTCTCAGGGTCATCATGTATTTTTAACACAGGGGGTTATAATGAGTCTAGAGACTGAGTTTGTTTCTGCTTTATAGGTTAAATGTGTTACTACTTTATTATAGATATTATATTTATGATTTAATAGAATTAGAGAATATAATAAATTTTACATGGAAGGTTTCTCTATGCTTCATTTTCTGATGAAGAAATTAAGGCTCACGTGATATGACTAATTAAAATAATAATGAATTATAAATGCATTTATATACATAGTTATTAACAAATAGATTGATACTTCCTCATCCTGAGGTGAAATGTTTTGAATTTTTAAAATCCTCTTATTACTCTTAGAGATAAAATAATTCTTTTAAATTAATGTGCTGATTAATCTTGTGTTTGATAAACCAAAGAGATAATAAGGAAAAAATGCTTGTACTAAGGAACATATGAGAAAGAAGTTACCCACATCCAGAGGAAGAACTGTGGGAACAGAAATGTAAAATAAAAATATATAAAGATCACATGGTTTGATGGGGTTTTGGCTTTAAAATATCACTCTGTTGCAAATATGAATATTATGGAAATAGGTTCTGAAAAATGATACATATATAACCTGGTGGAATTGCTTGTCAGCTCTAAGAAGGGGAGGGAAGAAGGGTAGGAAATATCATGAATCGTATAACCATGGAAAGATATTCTCAATTAATTAATTAATTAATTTAAAAAAACTGCTGGGAAAATTGGAAAACAGTATAGCAAAGATTAGGTATAGATCAGTATTTCACAACTTATAACAAGGTAAGTTCAAAATGGGTATATGATTTAAACATTGTTATACTATAAGCAAATTAGGTGAACATGAAATAGTATACCTGTCAAATCTATGGGGAAGGAAAGAATGTAAGATCAAGCAAGAAATAGAGAACATTACAAGATGTAAAACGAATAATTTTGATTATATTATATTAAATTAAAAAAGGTTTTGTACAAACAAAACAAATGCAACCAAAATTAAAGGGAAGCAATAAACTGGAGAAAAAATTATAACAAAATTCTCTGACAAAATCTAATTTCTCAAATATACAAAGAACTAAGTCAAATTTATAAGATATTAAATCATTCCCCAATTGATAAATGGTCATAGATATGAATAGGCAGTTTTCAGATGAAGAAATCAAAACTATCAATAAGCACAGGAGAAAGTGTTCTAAATCCCTCCTAATTAGAGAAATGCAAATCAAAACAGCTCTGAAGTACCATCTTACACCTAGCAGAATGACCAATATGACCATAAAGGAAAATAATAAATGGAGGAGGGGATGTGACAAAATTAAGACACTAAAGCATTGCTGGTGGAGTTGTAAATTGATCTAACCATTCTGGAAGACAATTTGGAGTTATGCCCAAAGGGCTTTAAAAGAATGCATGACCTTTGATCCGGCAATACCACTACTAGGTTTGAATCCCAAAGAGATAAAAAAATAGAAAAAGTTATGTTGGTACAAAAATATTTATAGCTCTGCTTTTTGTGGTGTCAAAAAATTGGAAAATGAGGGAGTGTCCTTCAGTTGGGGAATGGCTGAACAAATTGTTGTATGTGATGGTGATGCAATACTATTGTGCAATAAGGAATGACAAACTGCTTGATTTCTATAAGAACTGGAAAGATCTATATGGCCTGATATGGAGTGAAATAAGCAGAACTGGAACTGAGACATTGTGGATGATCAAATGTGATTGTCTCTGCTACTAAAAGCAATGCAATGATCCAAGATAACACTGAGTGACTTATGAGAAAGAATGCTATCCACATGTGGGGAAAGAAGTGTGGGAGTAGAAATCTGGAAGAAAACATATGATTTAGCATTTGTTTATATGGGTATATGATTTGGGATTTTGGTTTTAAAAGATTACTCTTACAAAAATGAATAATTGGGAAACAAGATTTGAGTGATAATATACGTATAACCCAGTGAAATTGCTTGTCAACTCTGGGAGAGGGAAGGGAAGAGAGGACAGAGACAATAAGAATCATGTAGCCATGGAAAAAACTAAAAAATAAATTAATTAATAGGCTGATTCTTATTCTCCCAGGTTGGGAAATAATGTGTATATATTTATAGAAACATGCTTTGTTCAGATTGATATGTATTCCAGAGACAATGAAATTGTGTTTAGAAGTAGAGTCATTTTTACAGATTAGTTGACATTTTTTACTAGTAAAATAGTGTTGACTTGACTAGCACTTCAGTTGCTTTTCTTCAGAATTTCTCTTTCTTTGAAAGTTTTTGCTTTTTATTATACTAAGGAAATAATGTGAACCCATTGAAATCCTACTTATTCTTCAAGACTCTGATTGACTTAAAATATTCTGTGTCATTTCCCTGATTCCTTAAATTGGAACTGCTATATGATTTTATGTCATACAATTTATAACATTACTTAATATAACATGGTTTTTTGGTAAATGCTTATCTCCTCTGCAAAATTATTGAGCTAAGAAGGTTACTTAGAAGTAATTTTGTTCTATAGTATCATTTTTAAAAATATGAAAATATAGTCTAGGGTTGTTATATATTTCCTAAGGTTATTCAATTAGTGACAAAGACAATCAGAATCCAAGTTTCTGTACTCCTTTCATCAATATTATTTCTGCTATAATATACTCCTACTATATAATAATCTCTTTGTGAGGGAATGAACTGTCTTTTATTTATATTTATCTCAAACAACATCTTGCACAATATTACACATTTAATATTCAACTAGTAAATATTTTAGGAATGCTAAATGATAAGACTTACTATAGGTATATTTACTTTTCTTTTCTCATAGACCTGGAATTTCTTCAAATGGAAGTACTTCTTCTAGCAGTAAAGATTGCAATCCATCCAAACCTTCTCATCTTTTCCAATTTTTGCCCATTTCTGCCTATCCCCTATAGGGAGTCTACTTGATATATTGAGGACCTTCTTCTAGTTAAAAAATTAACCATATGTCTGTGAACTGAAAAATATTTTAATAATTGTATTCCAATATAATATTTTCTTTATAATTTCATTGCATTTTATCTTATTTATTTGAAAGCATTACTCTAAGAAAGGTTCCAAAGATGTCATCAGTTTCCAAAAGGGTCCATGAAAGAAACAAGCAAGAAATAACTCTCTGTTCTAAGTCTAAGTCTCTTGGCTTTACCTAGTCATCAAATGAACTTACAGAATATCCAGTAGTTATCCTTTGCTTTCACAACATGACTAGATTATATCCTTTTCTAATTCATATATATGATTTCTTTTATACCTCTTGTCTATAATTCTCAACTAATTATATATTGTAAAAATACTCATGAACACCATATGCTTCTCCACTGTCATTTGAATGACTTTTAAATTCTTTTCAGAGATTATTACATGACTCCAAAACCATAAAATATTACCAGAAGAATATTAATATTGAAGATATGTTTTCTACCTGAGGTCTAGAAGTCAAAGAGTGAAGTCCACGATAGGTTTTTCAAATAGTGCATCATCAATAATCTATGGAAGAAGAAATAACTTTCGAGGTCCAACCCAATTGTAAGAGGAGGATTCATTCATCAATACCGAATTTGGAGGTAAACTTTGTGAGAGTATGATATCTCAAAATTTTTGTGCCAGGTGCACTCTTCCTAAAGACTATTAGAAGTACTAACACTTTTAATTATCTGCTTAAAATTATGTTTTTTAAAATATTTGCATTTATTTTCTTTATTTTTCTCCACCTTCCTCTCCTTACCCCTCCCATTGTAGAGCAAAAAAAATGAAAAGAAAAGAAAAGGAAGAAAGAAAATCCTCACATCAAATATGCATAGTTAAACCAAATTCATGTATTGGCCAGCTCAAAAATGACATGTTTCATTCTGTATTTTGAGACTATTATTTCTCTGTCAGGAGTTGGGTTCTTTTACATTATCTTTACAACTTTCCTATTTCTCCATCAAAATTTCTCTTCTTGCCTCTACTAGATTTTTCTTTTCTTTTCTTTTTTGTTTTTGTTCTTTGAGATTTCCACCACTTACTACATACCTTCTTTCTGCCAACACCCTACATGCTTTCTGTCAGGGCTAGACAAAAATAATTTTTTGAAAAAGCTATCATTTAATTACTTTAAGCTTGCAAAGACCATCTTATTTAATCCTCATACCAATATTGTGAGCTGTGTTACTATTATCTGTATGGTATAAATGAAGAAACAGAGGCTGAGAGAGTTTAAGTGATTTGTGGATCGTCACACTATGAATAAAGTGAGGTGAAACTTGAACTCAGCACTTTTTGTCTCTAAAAGTTCAATTCTTCATTCACTATGCCACATAGCTGCTAAATCAATGTATTAAAACACAAAGTAGTGTCCAGGTACCATGATGAAAGCAGTAGACTTAAATTCAGAGGTCTCAAGTTCACTTCTTGGTTCCTCTGATGACTAGCAGTGTGCTTTTGAGTAGATCTTTTAACCATGTGAACACAAATTTGTTTAGCTGTAAAATAACCTCACAATATTCCTTTCAATGTTATTGTAAGGAAAGTATTATATAAAATTCCTTCTCCTTGTTTTTCTTTTTATAATTTTATTTTCATCTCTTCATCTCCATTAAAGAAAAAAGATTTTCTTAACACCTTAGCAACTATTCATTATTTCTTACTGTTTTTATCCTTAACTTTGATGTGGATATTTATTTTGCTCAGAATAGGTCATTTAACTATCTCAGTGCTTCTCATTGTTTCTCTTTTTTTCCCCAAATCTATACCAGTTCTGAGACTTCTAAAAGGTCATTTGAAATTTTTTAGCATTTTAGGCATAACTCAACATAATGAACAGAAGAATTCTAAGAAACAGTTATGTAGTCATTTCCTGATGTGAATGTTAACAAGGTGAAGGGAGAATAGAAGCAACCACTAAACAATATCATCTGGAAAAACTTGTATCGAAATCCAAGCACATCCACTGAGGGCTCAACCCAAACCTTGATGTCGGTGTAATAATCCTTGTTGTGGCCCTGCTGGGATTGAAATAGTTCATTAGATATTATGCAATGTGCTCAGATGGCAAACAAGAACTTGGAAAGTATCACCACAGTAATATTCTGTATCCGTGAGACCAGGAATTGTGTCTAGGTAATATTTTCCTGTGTTTAAGAAAGCTCGATAAACATTTTGGTATTTGGCCCAGTAAAGGCCCAATTTATTAGGAAATTAGAGATGATTGTGGGATAGTAAAGCAAACACTGCATATAGAAGTAGAATGACTTGGGTTCCATTTCCAGCTCTGTCATGGTGTGCTAGAGTAACTCTGGGAAAGTCCTTACTTGTCTGGGACTCATCTGTAAAAAGGGCACATGGGTGGCCTTCATTCCCTTACTTAGAAGTTGTTATACCAATCAGATGATATCACAGTGTTTTAATAATCCATAAACTACATGTCACATCTCATTACACCTATTGTTATTGAGAGTGGTGAAACTTTAGAACACTGTTGTTAGTCACAAAACAAGGTTCAAGTCTTGACTGCAACACTTCTTGTGTCACTTATTGGGATGATGAACAAGTTTGCAAATTCAGTTTCTTCACCTGGAAAAAGAAGATATTAATATAGTTCTCTCTTTACCTTGATACTGCAACCATTCTGAGGCAAGCCCTCATCATATGAACAAAGATTCCTGGACTATTTCAATTGCCTGCTGGTTTTCTCTTAATCAAAACTCTCTTTTCTAATCCATTATCAATTTGTTGTCGACCTTTTTTTCCCTTAAAGTCCAAATCTGTCCACATCACCCTCACATTATTCTTGTATTCAATTAACTATGAGGATTCCTTTTGCTACCAGGATCAAGTATGAAATACTCTATTTGGTTTTTAAAGCTCTCTAAAACTGTATCTTTTTCTACCTTTCCAGTTTTTTTATGCCTTATGTTCTCACCAATAGACTTTACAATCCAATGATATTGGCTTCTTTGCCATTACTAAGACTCAACATTTCATCTCCTGACTGAGTATTTTCATTTGCTATTCCCCATTTATTTTCCCTCCTCACTTTTGCCTCTTGACTCCTCTTAAATTCCAACTCCCACAGGAAGCCTTTCCCAATCCTCCTTTATTCTAATGCCTTCCCTCTATTGATTATTTCCATTTTAGCCTTGTTAGTGCTTAGTTGTTTACATGCTGTTACATGTTTGAATATAAGCTACTTGAGAACAGTGAGTGTGTTTTGACTGTCTTTGTATAAATAGTGCTTAACACAATGTTTAGCATATAATATATGCTTAATAAATACTTCTTGTCGATTTCCAACACTCTCATAGAGATTTTGTAAATAAAGTATTTTAGAAAGAATTTTGTGTATGTATTACATACAATTATACATGTTATATATAATAATTTGAATATAATTTATTGCAGCTTGGTGGTACAGTGCATAATTGCCAGGCATGAAGTCAGACACATCTTCCTAAAATCAAATCTTATGGCACATAATTCCTAGCTGTGTAACCCTGGGCAACTCACTGAACCCTGTTTGCTTCAGTTCCTCATCTGTAAAATGAGCTGCAGAAAGAAATGGCAAATCATTCCAGTATTTTGCCAAGAAAACCCCAAATGGGGTCACAGAGAGTCAGACACGACTGAACAACTGAACAACAAACAACAATAATGTAATATATTGGCTGAGATGTGCCCTTGTGTAGTGCATGTCCTACACATTTTTTATGCGTGTGTGTTTTCAGGGATAACCAGCATCTCTGGTGTGAGGGCTTGCGGAGCCCTTTTCAGGTCTGCTTATCTACCTTTGGTGAGCATTCTTCACACAACTCTCACTTGTGGCTCCAAGGAGCTATAGAAGGTACTATGGTCACACCCAAGTAAAACCATCTCTTCAGACAGGACATCTACACCAAGCATGTGAAGACTTTCCCCAGCAGAATGGGCAGATAATAAAAATTTGTTCTAATAGCCAAGAAGGCAACTGAAATAGACAATTCAGAGCTTAGTCAACCACCGAAGACGCCAAGGTCATCCATCGCATCCTGGGCCATTGCCAGTCTTCCTAACTTTTGCCTTGCCATTGGACCTTGATGACTTTGGCATCAAGAGTGAGGCTGAGGACTTTGTGCAAATCAACCTCATTTAAATCCAATTCACTCACAAGTCAGGACATCACCCATAATGGTTTTGGTCCTCGTTAAAAGTGAAAGATGAACAGCAACAACATTATATATTAGTTATCTTAATTATTGTCCTTGATCATTTTTTAATCCCCACAAATAAAAAGCTCTGATGCTAACTAGCTTGTTAGTAAAGTGTTTTGTAAAGAACTACATCAATGTGAGTTATTTTTATCCTTAAGAAAAATGAAATCTCATTAACTGAATTTCTAGTTAACCAAAAGCTTTCTTTTAATCTAATCAATAGAAAAGAATTTCAGAAATGAAAGGGACCTTATAGAGCATCCAGTCCAACCACATCATTTTGTAAATGAGCAAAATTAAGCCTAATTAAATTCTCTTATTCAAAAACCAGAGGGGTTAAATTACTTGCTAGAAGTCATTCAGCTAATTGGTGGAAGGGCCAAGACTTACAAAACTTAAAGTCCTATACAACTGAGAATTTATTGCTTCTGCTCCACATTGCTTCTTCTTTAGATCAACAATACAATATTTATAAAATATGTAATGTTTTTCTGCCTCATCAAGTACATTGTAACAAACATAATACAGTGTTCCTCTAATTGAAGAACTACAATGCCTCAGAGCTGTCATTCAGCACCAATATTTATTGTAGATAAGAAAGTGAAACATATAGCGGTTTTCACTAACTGACTACTATCTTTAGGATAAAGCCTATAAAATTTTCTTCATTTTTTGTTTTTTAATCTTTTGAATTTTTTAATTTAATTTAAATCTTTTAAAATTCATGTCAATCATAATTTTAGTTATCATTTCCACTTTTCTCTTAAAAATGGGATAAATAAATGAAAATTATCTGGTTAATTGATGTTGCAGGTGACTTGGTTTCTGGTTACCTGATATTTTATTGTGTATGTCTTTTTTTAGAATTATAATTATCCATTTCCATGAAAATTTACTCATCTAATAAGCATTCTCCAGTTTACCTCATTTTATTTTCCATTTTAAAATTTATATAGCAGCCTTAAAGGAGCAGAAAATGAGCAGATTTCCTTGGCCTCATTATTATACAGAGTTGATCACTTGTTCCAGCGACGATTTGGGTGCACTGGGTACAAGTCTCACACCATGCTATATACAAGTCATTATATGTTGCAGCTGCAGAAGAAAATGAGCTAGGGACAATAAAAGTAACTGAAAAGAAGTTTGGCTAGGTCATTGATGTGCCACAATTAATTGGGTGAAGGATACCTGACCTAGGTAGCCTCTGCACTGTGCTTTATCTGAAACAGCTTCTGTGGCATCTGAGTGCTTAATAGAACTGCAGCAGGCCATCAACCCAGAGCCAATTCAGAAGAATGATTTCCCTCTGCTGAATAACAGACCAAGCCTACCCTTTTCTCACTACGTTAAAAACCTGGCCATTACTGTCCTACTTAGGGAAAGTAGTATGCTGCTACTTTTTTACCCTCTCAATTTCCTCAACCATCTGCGAAATGAGTCAATTGGATTAGATGACTTTTCCTGCTCTAAGGTTCTATAAGCCTATTATAGAATCATTTGAAGAGCTCCAACTGCTCTGTAAGGATGTGAAAGAGGTGGGAAAGAATCCACATGTAGCACAGCACTCTGCATGTATTTGGCAATTTTGCCCAATAAATGAATGTAATCATCCATTTCCATTCTGTTGTCTTTTTACACCATTCCTTTTGATCATGACAGACATTATTTCACTAGAAGCCACACTGCTAAATACACTGGTTAGAAGTAGAATGAACTCTGTCTGGGACCCAATTAGTGAGAAATTTTACTTTTCAAACATATTTCCCTTCTTTAAGAAGTGATTTCATCATGTCATGACTATTAAAAAATGTTGAGGTTAATGAAACATTTATAAGTGCTAAGAAATCACAGGGGTATGTTTGTATTCTTATGAAATAGAAATAGATTGACAGACCCCAAGTTTGTTATAATTCTGCCACTGCAAGTATGGTTATGTAATCTACTAATAGCTTGTGATCATGGTTCAAGTTAGAGAGGAAAAATTATCTTTAACAATATGTTCGAGTGTCAGAATCTCAGCCCTGTTCTAAAATGTATGTATATATATATTTTTTTTCTTCTCTGTAGCTTCTACAGCTATTACATACCTCAAAGAAAAAATAGAAGGAAATAAAAAGGATATTTATGAAAAATGTATCCTTTATAAGAATAGAAGGATGGGTTTAGAAGTGGGTGTGTTACATTGAGTTTAAGTAAAGCAGGGAAGGAAATAATAACCTTTGTTTCCTCCATCTGTTTCCTTCCCCTCAGCATTCCAGCCTCTGAGGGAACCTGCCATTTAAACAATCACAAAACAAACAAAACAACACTACAAATTTTTTTAAATACCAGTTATACACTTTGCCACTTTGCCTCTTTGGCTTTGGTGTTTCAAAATTTCCCTTAGACATGTGGATTCAACAAATGGAGATGCCATCATCGCTGCTGCCTCTGCTATCACTAAAGTTTGTACTGCTGTCGATTCATGCTTGTGTAATTGTGTGTATGTGTGTGTATGAAGGTACGTGGCAGCTGCCTCTTCTCTCTAGATTTTTTCTCTTTTCTCTTAAGACATCCATAAAACTTTAGCTAGAAGGGGGGAAAAACACTTTCCAATTTTGATCTTATGATATGAGAACAAATACAACTCTCACAGTTCTAAACAACTTAGACATGTCTTGTAAGGCAATTAGCTCAAATCTCATCAGGACTTTTCTGCATTCATTTTGTTTAAGGAGTACTAAGGAATCACTAATTATCTAATAATTAGAACCAATAGTCATAGCACTAGGATGCTTGCAACATCACATTGGAGTAGATACTCCAGGTTTTAATTTAGTATATTTCTCAGAAGAGAAAATAGGCTCTTTAAAGTTAAGGGACTTGCCTGTGTTTGTATGGATGCCCAGAATAACCTTCTTTTCCCTAATATCCCCATGCCCTTTAGCCATCTGCTAACATATTGATGTGATGTTCTCAATTCATTAGAATATCTCATTTTCTTCATTCTCTCCTTGTTGCTTCTGGTCTCACTAGGGCTAAGCCAAGTTTCAGGCCTGGTAAACAAAGAACATGACCAGGAAAAAAGACCTATATTATTTGAGAGGAGACATGGAATAAGATTCTGAGCTAGACGAGATTTTAAGGATGATAGAGTTTGTTCCCTGTTCAGTCCAACACCCTGACCATTCATTCATTTTACAGATGAGAGAGCTAAGGTGGTGTGTCAGAATGCTAGAGAAATAAATTTGGAGTAAGGAAGACCCATTTCTGACATTTATTTGCTATGTGACTGTGGGTTCATCATTTAACTGCTCTTACCCTCTATTTTATCAATTACAAAAAGGGATCAGTAATACCTATAAAATTTGTCTCACAAAGCTATGAAGATCCAAAGATTTTTAGTTGATCTGTATGCAAACTTAAAAATTTCCAATAACCTTAATATATTATATTTCTTGGGATTCTTATAACTCAGTGAGTGCTAGAAGTATTATCACTCAGTTTTCCCAGAAAAAAAGGTAAGAGACTTGCCCAAGATTATAATTAAATGCTAAAGCAGAGCGTCACATTCAGTTAATTCAAACTTCAAATCCATTGATGTTCTCACATCATCATGTTGCAGCACCAGGGGAAACGAGATTTGTCAATATTTAGGGAAAACAGTTTAAGAAAAAAATTCAGTGATCAACCACTGGATATAGCATAGGGACAGGTTCATCTAATGTATAAACAGAGAGTCTCTCTTTAAGTCATATTCACTTCCCTCTCTCAAATAATTTTTACTTATCTATTAAAAAGCTTGAGAACATGTAGAAGGACTTAAGCTAAATATTAGTGCAAATGCAAAGACATAGGTCACAATTAAGAAGATATACAGACTATTTTTTTCAATATTTACCTGGTATCTTAGAATCAATATGTAGAATTGTTTTCAAGGCAGAAAAGTGGTAAAGGCTAGGCAATGAGAGTTAAGTGACTTGCCCTAGTCACACAACTAGGATATATCTCAGGCCAAATTTGATCCCAGGACCTCCTTTCTCCAGGTCTTTAACATGTCCACTGAGCATCTAGTTTGAGACATCTGAAAGACATTTGGAGACATGAAATAGGGGGTCATCAGAGATGTTAGGTCAGGATAGGTAGACTTCTGAATCAGTAGATTAGTAATAGTAATTAAATCCATGGTGGTTGAGATTATGAAATGAGATAGTATAGAGAGAGAAGAGAAAAAGTCCCACAGCCAAACCATGCTTTATATTTAGAGACAGAGAACAAGATCCAGATGAAGATCTAGCAAAGAAGACAAAGAAGCTATCAGATAAATTGGAGGAGAACCAAGAGAGAGGAGTCCTAAAGACATAGTGAGAAGAAAGTCTCAAGAAAAGTGTGATTAATGTTGTCAAAGGCTTAAGAGAGTTCAAGAAGAATGAGGATTGAGAATTTTCATTTGATTTGGCAATTATGGGAAATCTGTAATATAGAATTTTAACATTGCCATGTTGGCTTAGGGCAAACCTGTCAGTTGCCCTGGATGGAATATTGAAGGGGGCATGAGCCACTGGGAAGATACCAACTGCCAGTTGAACTGAGAGTATAAAAAGTCCTGGAAACCCAGGGCTGAGTTCTTTCTCTGACCTGACTTCATCCTGACCACTCATCTACTCCTTTACCCCTAGGCCCCGGGAGGTGGGTGTGAAAAAGGTGGTGGGAGTGAAAAGGGTGGTGGGAGTGAGAACGTGGGTAGGGCTAGAATAGTTTAGGATTTTAGGACCCAATCTTCTATAGCAACACAATATTATTACTATCATCACCTACAAGATTAGCACAAAGATCAACTCTATTTCCTAACCAGAGACCATTTTGCTCTGACTGAGGGCTGCCTGCCCTTGGTCAGCCTAGACCTTCCAAGGACCTCTACCAGCTTTAGCCAGATAATCCTTAACAACAGATTTTAGTATTTCTAAGCCGTCTTACCATTGCCTTGTTCCTTCCCCAGTTATCAATAAATCCCATAGCCTTAACCAGTGAATCCTGTGGTTATTTCCTTGCCATCAAAGGCTAGAAGGATAGGCAACAAGAAGGGATTCTGAGCAGTCAAGGCTGGAACAAGCTCCATTGCTGAGTTCTATATCCACTTCCTGCCAGCCCGCCATTAACCAATAAGAGCCTATTTCCTAAGCGGGGAGGGACCGGCTGCCTGATATCTTAAAGTAGCCTGGTGGCAAGCAGTGAAATTTCACTGGGTACTCAGTACCCAGGGTTTGGATCCTTGTACTTCCATAAACAAGTTACAAGCCCAACTGAGGTTGCTCACTCCATCCTAACAACAAGCACTATCTTCCTGCTAGCCTTGTTATCAGCTTAAGGCCCCTGTTGACCAACTTGTTCATTACAATTGGCAAGCCAGCCAGGAGGCAAAGGACCTATAAGGAATAATACTGTAAAATGGCTTTTACACGCATAGCTTTCATTGTCACCAGCTTCTTTCTACTTCTTTGGACTATGACACAGGGAGCCATAGATTTTTGGTTTAGGAAAGTCTCTCAATTCATTTACCATGTTTTAGAGAACTATGACTACTATAAATGGTGTGCGTTTACACTGGCTGAATTCATTTGCTTTGTCCCTATGGCTTTTGCATTCATTTTTGCAATCTCTCAAAGTTTTGTGGTTTTGAAAAAAGTAGTTTCCCATCTTTGGCTGCTCTTTGGTACTACAACTAATACTAAGAATGACTCAATATCTCAAGAAGTCCTGAATCAAATGAAATATTGTTCCAGGTGCCCAAACAAATTAGGGATGGAAAGGAATTGGATGCACACACAATTCTCCAATTGGAAATTGTGGAATCAAAATACTTAGGAACTGGAACGAAGGTTGGGGACACTGTGTCTGTAAATGAAAAACCTACTCAGGATAAGGCCATAGGAACTGAAACCACCGTCTCTGTTCTCCCAATAGTCGATAGGACTATTTTGCAACCTGGGGAGGGTATTGTGCACGTCAAGTTGTACAAAGCTTTTAACCCTAATGATTCAGAAGTGTTGCGTAGACGTTTTCCCAAATTCTACACATCCCATTTCAAATCAATAAAAGAAATGAAAAGGTTATTTACCTTATTTAACCCAAGCTTTGACAATGTGGAATTTCTCCTGGGGGAATTTTATTCACCCTCAGAAAAAGAAAAATTTCTGACAGAGACACGCATGAACCTGAATTTGACTTCTTGGCCCACTGTACATCATGATTTGGAATTAACATCTTATGTTAACATGAGATATTTGGTGCAATGCAGTACAGAATTGCTAGAAGCAATGCGTCTCCATGCTAAGTGTCCAAATTCTTGGCTGAAGTTTGAAAAACTCAACAGAAGAGAAAGAATACCCTAGTAGATTCCTTGATAGAGTGATGGAATTGGCAGAAATAATACTAGGCCTGAGAGATGTCCAAGCCCCAGAGACAATTGATCACATTAGGAGACAGTTTGTGAAAGGTGCTTCACTGCCTCTTCAGACATATTTTAGACAGAGCTGTCCCTAATGGGAGTCATTGCCTCTAGAGGAGATTAGGCAACATACGTCATATATCCATGATTCAAAACAGAAAGATATTAGAACAGCCAGACAAAGTGACTCAGAGAAAGATTCAATAATAGATGATCTTAAAAAACAGCTAAAGTAGGCTAGAAAGAATAAGGAAATTGAAGAAATAAAGAACTTCTCTCTCCAAGCCAGCAGGGGGTGTAGTCAATCCAGGCAACCTGCTAGCAATTATAATGCAAAAATTAGACTTGGCGATGCTATCTATGCGGAAGACTGGGCCATATGGTTCCTCAATGTAGGTTCAAGCAACAGATTGACTTTGGCAAAGACAATAACACCTCAAGCCAAAGGGACAGAAACACCAAGAAGACCAACTACAATTCCAGATGGTCAAACAAATCTGGAAGAGTAGAGGGTATTAAACACAATGAGCAATGTTGCAATCACATCTGGAAAAAGTTTAGCCAATCCCCATCTTTAAATCAGATAGAAAGATATTTAGCAGAAGGTGAGATCCCAAAGAACATATGAATCGAGGCTTCTGAGTCAAAACTGGCTTACTGTAATAGAAGTGACATGTGCATCTCAAGTCTAGGACTAGTAGATGCTTCTGAAAAACTGGGCAAGGGAGAGTATATGTCTGTAGCAAGCTGCACAGAAAATAATGACATTTCTGTGGCAGAAGACCAGGAATGGGTAGACATAATGCAGATGCGCAAAGAGATTTATGGGAAAATTGAGGATGACTATAAAAGGGGTCTGCTTACACATTCCACCACAAAAGGATTGGATGTGGAGTGAAGAGACTACACAGGAATGTGCAATGGCTTGTCTGCAGGAGCATTGCAATCTTGCTTGGAGTCATCAAAATGTCAAGCTCCTGACTTTATTCCAAGTGTAAAACAACAGATTAGCTTGGATAAAGAAGGAAGTAATAGGGATTTACAATGTATTCAGGAAGAATTATCATTTGTAACCCTAGAGGAGTTATGTCTCAATGTGCTACACCATTCTCTTGCTTTAAACATGAAATACCAAGATGTGGTTAGAGAGCCAGCCAGAAGGAATGTTGAGAGAGGCTTGATTTTGAAGAGCAGAGCACAGTGTTACTGGGTGAAGGCAGTAACATAGACAATTCAAAACCTATCTTTCTCAATCCCTTGGCTGATGGGTTCAAACCAGAAGCTTGGAGGAGAGAAAGTAATCATTTGTCACCTCCAGTGACTAGTGTACTCAATACTGACATCATTGAAGTCTGCTCAGTGGCTGGAGACACTTGAAGGGGATACAAAATAACTATCAAACATTCCCTGACACGACTGATGGGAAAGCTCCTACTCTTGAAGACTGTAATACTCAGAACACCAGAGTGGGAGGAAACACTAGTAAAATCTCCACCTTTTCAGCTCTTAGCCAGTGTCAGCCTGATAATTCCGTGAGCTCAGCTGAAGCCAGCTTGGTAACTACAGTTACTCACAGATCTGCTCTGAGTGAGAGAGAGGGTCTGCTCTCTGAACCAACATTTTACAATGGCTCTCCCAGTCACAGAATTTCTGATTTTGCTGCAGAAATTTCTGTTTTGTCTCACAGTGACAACACAAGACTTGGGGAAGGCTTGTGTAAGACCATATACATGACTGGATCCAAAATAAGTGCACAAAATCTACTGATGATTCTTTATTGCCCTTAGTCCCAGTTAAGTCTAGTAGCAACAGGGAACTTCTAGTTAGCTTGGAAATTGCAGGAGTAGTCTATGATGCAATCCTCTACACTGGGGCAACCATGTCTGTTCTCCTTCAGGCTCCAGAAGGATGCAAATATCAGGGCAGTTTGAGAGTGAGAGGTACTTCAGGGCTAGCACAACATGTCCCAAAGCTTAAGACCAAAATGATAAAACTGGGCCCTCTAACTCTCGAACACACTTGTTCATTACAAATCATTGATAACTTTGAAGACAGCAATTTTGGTAGAATGATGAGTTTGGAAGCTGAGTTGTAAGGTATTTAAAAGAAAGTTAAAGGAGCAGCTAGGTGGCTCAGTGGATGGAGAGATAAGCCCAGAGAAGGAGGTTTGGGGTTCAAATTTGACATCAAATGCTTCTAACTGTGTAACCCTAGATAAGTCACTTAATCCCAATTGCCTAGCCCTTACCACTCCTCTGCCTTGGAACCAATACACAATATTTATTCTAGGACAGAAGGAAGGGGTTTAAAAAGGAGAGTGATATGGGATTCTGGGAAGATGGTGTCTTAGATGGAGCAAATCTTAAAACCTCCATACCCTTTTCACACCGAGATAGAAAAAATGCACTTGGAAAAGAAAAAGGACAAAATCTAACAATAGGACAGAGCAGGGGGATCCTACAGCTGGACAGCTCAAGAGGCACACCAAGAAAAAGGCTTGAATTCTTGAACTGTTGGGTCTAAGGTTATAGAAGGGGAATCCTAAGACCTCTCCCCCACAGGCTGTGCAGAGTCTCCAGCAGCCCCTGAAATCTCTGGAGGGTTGGGCTCACCAGCCTGGAAAGAGGGCCTTGCTGGTGCCAGTCTTGGGGAGTTGAACACAGGCACCAGAGAGGCGACTAGAGGAGAAATCCAGAGAAACATGGCAAAAATGCTGGGAAGATGGTGGCTTAGATGGAGCAAAACTTCAGACCTTTACCACCCTGAGATAGAGAAAAGAGCACTTTGAGAAGAAAGAAAACCAGGTCTGACAACAGGACAGAGCAGGGGGCACTACTGCTGGACAGCTCAGTGAAAACATTCTATCTTGTTCCCCCACACACACACACACACCTTTTTTTCTCTCTCTAGGTTTTAGCCCCAGGGCACATTAAGCAATACAGACTAATCCAGGCTTAATCCCATCAACTTGACAGATAAGAAGTCTTCAGAGGGCAGGGAAACTCCAACACCCCTCCTCCATAGACTGCAGAAAACATAATTACAAACCTCCATTGCCAGCTGGGGGAAGATCTTTCATCAAAGTTCATTAAATCCATCTGCTTAAACTAGCAGAACAGAAAAAGAAAAAATATGAGTAAACAACAGAAAAAGAAAAAGAAATTACAATTGACAGCTTCTTTCCAGGAAGCAAAAAAACAGCAAATGAAATAGAAGATAAGGAAATTCCAGCGAATTAGACACAGGCTTTGGAAGATCTGAAAATTCAATTAAACTCAAGAACTTCAGGAACTCAAAAAACAATCAAGAGAGGCTGAAGACAATTTGAAAAAAAGAAAAACATGAACTAAAACAAGAAAATAAAGTCTTAAAATCCAAAATTGACCAGCTTGAAAATGAAGCAAAGAAAGGTAAAGATGATCTACAAAGAAAATCAGACCAGAAGGAGGATGACCAAAAATCCAGGGATGAAATTCAGTCTTTAAAGAATAGAACTCAACAATTAGAAGCAAATGACTTCACAAGGCAGCAAGAATATATAAAAGAAAATGAAAAAAATGAAAAATTTGAGGAGAATATGAAATACCTCATTGATACAAGCAAAGATCCAGAGAACAGATCTTGAAGAGACAATTTAAGAATTATTGGTCTACTGGAACATCATGACAAAAGAAAAAGTTTGGACATCATCCTACAGGAAATTATCCAAGAAAACTACTCTGGCCTTCTCAAACAAGAGGGAAAAGTGGAAATTGAAAGAATCCACAGATCACCTCCTGTAATGAATCCATAACTGACAACTTCTAGGAATATTATAGCCAAATTCAAAAACTACCAGACTAAGGAAAAAATATTACAAGCTGCTAAGAAGAAATTATTCAGATTCCAGAGAACCACAATTAGGATAACACAGGATTTAGCTGCATCTATACTGAAGGACTGGAAGGCATGGAATACAATATTCCATAAAGCAAGAGAACTGGGTCTATAACCAAGAATCAACTATCCAGCAAAACTGACTCTATTTTTGCACGGGAAAGTATGGTCATTCAATAAAATTGAAGACTTCCAAGCATTCATAAAGAAAAAAAGCGGACTTAAATAGAAAGTTTGGTGCCCAAACACAGAACTCAAGAGAATCACTATAAGGTAATTAAGAGAAAGTTGGGGAGGAAAAAAAAATCTTTTCTCTAAGGGACCTAATAAGTTTAATCAATTTGTATCCCTAGAAGAAAAGAAAATATTGATAAATATTAAAAATTGTTATTATCAACAAGGTAACTAGAAGAAGTTTACTTAGAGGGAACAGTGACAAACTATATAGAATGAAATGTCAAGATATATAAATATATATGTATATATATATACATGTTTGTGTGTATGTGTGTGTATAAATATATATATGTACATACATATATATAAAACTAGAGGGAAAAAAGGAAATAAAAGTAAGACAATTGGGAAAACAGTCAAAATGGAGTAAATTTATATTCCACAAAGAAGCATGTGGGGGTGAACAGGGGAGAAGAGCAATATATTGGAAGGGTAAAGAGGTTGGAGAGAGGAAATACTTAATATTTAAGTGCATTGAAATTAACTTAAAGAGGGAAGAACAATCAAATACATTGGAGCAGAGAATTGATTCGTGCCCTATGGAGAAGTGGAAAGGTAACAAAAGGACTAGTGGGGAAGGAAGCAACACTACGGAGGGAGAGGGCAGGGTGGGGTAGCTTAAAAAGACTCTAAAGAAGAATAAGAGGGGAATAAGAAGGGAGAGGGGAGAAAGGGAAGTACAATAAAGGAGGGGATTAGGAGAACTGATTAAAAACAAAACACTGGTATAGAAGGAAATAGTGTAAGAAGAAAGGGCAGGACAAGGAGAGAGAATCAAAATATCTGGGAATACACAGTTGATAACTATAACTCTGAATGGGAATGGGATGAACTTGCCCATAAAATGGAAGCAAATAGAGTGGATTAGAAACCAAAATGCTATCATATGTTGTCTACAAGAAACACACATGAGACAGAGTAAAAATGAAAGGTTGGAGCAAAATCTATTGGACTTCAAATGAGAAAAAGAAGGCAGGAGTTGCAATCATGATTTCTGCCAGAGCCAAATTAAATAGATCTGGTTAAAGAGATAGGGAAGGTAATTACATCTTCATAAAAAGCAGTATAAACAATGAAGAAATATCAGTATACAATATGTATGCAACAAATGGCATAGTATCCAAATTTCTAAAGGAGAAGCTAGTGGAGCTGAAGGACAAAATAGATAGCAAAATTATACTAGTGGGTGACCTCAACCTTCCATTATCAGTTCTAGATAAATCAAACAAAAAATAAATAAGCAAGAGATAAGAGAGGTGGATGAAATCCTTGAAAAATTAGAGTTAATAAATATATGGAGAAAAATAAATAGGGACAAAAAGGAATAAACCTTATTTTCAGCAGCACATGGAATATTCACAAAGATTGATCATGTACTAGGGCATAGAAACATGACAAAGAAATGCAAAAAAGCAGAAATAATAAATGCAACCTTATCAGATCATAATGCAATAAAAAGTTATTAGCAAGGATACATGGACAGGGAAACCAAAAACTAATTGGAAATTAAATAATATGATTCTCCAAAAGTAGTTAAAGAAAAAATCATAGAAACAATAATTTCATTGAAGACAATGACAATGATGAGACTTCTTACCAAAACCTATGGGATGCATCCAAAGCAGCTCTAAGAGGAAAATTTGTATCATTGAGTGTATATATTAACAAATTAGAGAGGGTAGAGGTAAATGAATTGGGCTTGCAAGTTAAAAAATTAGAAAGTGAACAAGTTAAAAATCCCCACATGAAAACTAAATTAGAAATACTAAAAATCAAAGGAGAAATTAATAAAAATCAAAAGTAAAAGAAATATTGAATTAATAAATAAGACTAGAAACTGGTACTTTGAAAAACAGATAAATAGACAAAGTACTGGTAAATCTAATTAAAAAAAGGAAAGAAGAAAACTAAATTAACAGTATCAAAGATGAAAGGGAAACCTCACATTTAATGAAGTGGAAATTAAGGCAATCATTAAAAACTATTTTGCCCAATTACATGACAATAAATATAGTAATCTAGGTGATATGGATGAATATTTACAAAAATATAAATTGCCTAGATAAACAGCAAAAGAAATAGAATACTTAAATAATCCAATTTCAGACCTTTTTTTTATTACCTTTTTAAGGAATTTAGCCCCAAAAGGAAAAAAGATATAGAATAATAGTTAGAAGGATAGAAGATTCCAAAATTGAGGAGGCTAAGGGATATTTGTTGGTAGTAAGGAAGAAACTAGTAGTCAAAGACTTAAATTAAGTGATAGAGGGGGAGATAAGAGGGAGGAGATAAGGTGGAATGAAATTCCTTTTGCAAATCATTTAGTTTTGGTAACAAGTAAGAGCACTTCATTATAAGAGAGGAATTAGTGGCAGAAAGCATATGGGTGATATGAGATAAGGAAGAAGGGAGAAGAGAGATCTTATGGCAAATGGCCTCAATGAGGCAAATTTCTCAGCTAAAAAAGTCGGGGAAGGAAGTGTCATGAGAGGCTTAAGGAGGAATGAAAAGTTCTGGGAGAGCCTCTGTGAAACATAAAAAATGACTTGATGAAAAAAGCATAGTAGAATTTCCCAACAGCGGTGAGGCACCAGTTGAAAGAAATGTCTTTCCAAGATACCTCTTAATTAGCTGAGGTCTTGGTTTACTGGCGAACTTCTCTTTTGTTTCTAGAGAGAGGTTTGTAGGTTGCTAGAGGTCATATTCACTTACCAGGACTTGTCTCTTGACCCAGTATGGAAGTCTCCCTTGTGAATCCAGGATTTCTTTTTACAATGAAATCATTATTTACTTCATCATACCACTATGTTGGACAATTGGCAATTCTGGAGTCGGTGAATTGGTGGTAGGTATGAATGTTCAGATTTGGCTTGAAATAGAATTGTCAATACATTTCTTTGAAATGATGACATATGTTAATCAAAATAGTTAATTATAAATTACCAAAGAGGATGATGACAAAGTGGTGGAGTGAAGAAAGTGGAATAGAAGAAAGAATTATATTAAACTCTACCCACCCTTGAATATCTCCCCCAAAATCCAGAAAATGTGCTAGACTATTTCCTGACAAGGAAATCCATGAGAAAGTTACACTGAGACATTTAAACCCAGGTAGGTATAGGGAAACAGAGATGTCTGTGTTCACTAAAGATGGAATCTGGATAGGTCTGTGCCATAGTAAGCAGCCTAATAGAGAGAGAAGATTGCACATGAGCAAAAAGAATTTCCAGACCCAGATAGGGGCAGTGACATTGAGTATGATGTGGGGACAGCTGCCAACTAGCAGTTTTGTCACTAACTACCCAGTGTCAGAGGACATAGCTCTGCAAATGGATTAAAGAGGATATTTGTGCCCAGGATTAATATTCATGGGTTCTGGTCACAAGCCCTAAACTGTTTATCGAAAGAGGATCAGACTCAGAAGAAAGAAGTGGAAGGGAAGTTCAGACCCATCAGGAGAAGAGCAGTGTCTCATTTCTAATTTCTAGAGCTTGCAAAGGGACAAGTGGGGAAAGAATCTCAGGCCAAAAGGAAGTGTATCATTCTGTCATGTTGAACCAGATCTTTCTAGATAGCTGATAATGGTGAGCTCAGAAGCAAAGAAGCATTCTACTATTTTTCAAATACAAATCCAGGTCAGGAAATTGCAGAGCTCAGAGGTAGGAAACAGACATCAGACTTGCCCTGGATGATATGCCTTTTGGGAGCACTAAGATTTTACAGGTTGCCAGCCTGAACTGTCTCTGAAATAATAAATATTTACAACAAGATCTTCCTTCCAGAAATGTGCAGAGCCTAACAATAACATCAAGTCTGAAGTTAAGAAGTAATTTGAAAGAATGAGCAAAAATTAAAAATTGTATGATAAAATTTTAATACTATGACAGACACACTCAATAAACAAACCCCTACAAATATGGGAAAAAAGTCCAAAACACCTAAATTAATGACTAGCTATTTAATCTAAGTAAAATGGGCCTATACTCAGATTGGCCAATTTCTTGGATTTTCTGTGGAGAGTTGAGCAATGCCTGCCAAATTGGGCATAGAAGTACTATTTCTATTGTGGATGAATTTCCACTCTGTGGAGTACACCTGGAGCAGTTTGAGTTAACTTTGTTCCCTCCACCTCCAATACACCCAAACCCTGGAGGATTGATGTAGGATTCAGCTGTGGGTCTTTGAGATAATGAGGATATCAAAACAAATTTTAGGATTTTTGTACCAGAATTCTTGAGAAACTCAAAGGGACTTTCTTGGAAACTACTTTTGATCTCCATGTTTGTGACTTTTTATTTTTAATTGACTCTTTTTTTCAAACTCAAGGATTGCTTCTGTCTGGGAAGTTTCTTAATATGTTTCTGAACCT
The DNA here is from genome assembly GCF_016433145.1 of Gracilinanus agilis. NCBI lineage: Eukaryota > Metazoa > Chordata > Mammalia > Didelphimorphia > Didelphidae > Gracilinanus > Gracilinanus agilis. The sequence goes on along the minus strand of NC_058134.1, from coordinate 159,030,019 downwards.
CTGGAATCTGAGTGACCAAGACAGCCATATTTATAGGTACTCTAGATTAGAGGGCGAAGAGTTGACTTGTGGTACTCTGAGTGAAATTAGACTTTTTTTTTTTGGTTGCATGGGTTCAATTGATTAGCTTAGGTTCAGGGTTGATCCCCAGAGATAGGAGGAAGGTAGAATTCAAGATAAACATTTAATAATCCATGATGGAAATAGACTATGGAATTATTCAACAAACACTATTAGATCATGAGGTAGACATGCCAATTTCCACTTATGCTGATTAATAAATAATTGTTCCCTTTGTGAAGCAGGCTATGACTATGGGTGATTTTTAGGGTTAGTTAACTGAAATTGGGAATGAGGTTAAACATTATATGATGGATCCTTCTTCCTAGCAAAAACAACAGATCTATTAACTGACCACTAGAATCTCATTATGTCATTCAATATGCTTTGGAACTCCTTCATATATAGATCAAATATAGATCAAATATAGTCATATATAGATCAAATTATACAATATACTCCAGTATTTTTGGCATGAAAACATTAACTGGGGTCACAAATTGTCAGATATGAATAAAAATATCTATAAAACAGCAACAGATTTAGTTGCCATTGTCAAGAAATTGAAATGTACAAATATGAATTTTTAAAAGATTACATTTGAAACTTTTAATGGAGGGATGGTGGGGGTGGCCGATCAGGACTTGGAATTTTATCAGTGAAGGCAACTTCCACTATAAACAGTTTTTCCCCCTACAAATATAGGTCAATAATTCATCTGTAGCTTATATTTTAGGGAGTTGCCTGGGGCACTGAGAAGTTAATTGATTTGCCCATAGTTATGTAGCTGGTAATATCCAGAGGCAAGACTTGAAGCCAAAACTTTCTCATTTGGAGCTTGCTGCCTATCTATTATAGCATGGTGCTTCTCTTGTGATTCAATACTTTAGTTTTTCTGTTTGAGAATGTGTATATTATTTAGTGCTACATCAATTGAACTACCAAGGGGATACATTGGAGAACTAGACAAAATAAGAACAAAATTCACCTGGAGGAACAAAAGGTCTAATTTACAATCACAAGGGAAATAATAACAAAAAAATCGAAGAGGAATTTTTTTTAGAATTCAATTGTACTATATTATTGGAACCTTAAAAAATTACTTGGCACTGGTTAATTTTAAAATTAAAAAATTAAAGAACTGTTGGGAAAACTGAAAGTAATTTACTATAAGTTAGAGTTCATTGACTGTATTATGCTATATGCCCTAAAAAACTCAAAATTAATAATCTGATTTTTAAAGCTCACAATATTTCTGGGCTGAATATGACTGTCCAATCCTCTGGTAGTTATTGTTAAACATTAGAGTAAAATGAAACATTAAAAGGCCATTTATCAGTTAACAAAATAATTTTACTTAGCTCCAAAGAGAGAATAATCAACAAAGATAAAAATTGAAGATATCTTGAATTGCTTAAGCTCATTTAATTATCCTTATCTTAACTACCCTTTCTTTTTTCACCAGCAAAACATCAAAAAATATGTGGAACTCCTTATGCATGTTACATGCATGGATAACCAGGAAGTTATACCAATATCCTGCAACCATCTGTTGACATAACCAATCAAACCTTGAAGATGGTTTCAATACACTGTAAGGAAGAAGTAGATTAATTTAAGGATTAGGATATTTTTACCACCATATACCATTTTTGAAGAAATCAGACAAGTACTATTTCAAGAATATATATTGTAACTGTGACTGGAAAAAAATAACTCTTAACCAAACAAAAGGTAAAGGTGATGGCAAATAAAAATATTTCAATTATATGAATTTGAAAAGTTTTTGCATGAAGAAATTAATGTAAGATATAAAGGATAGCCACTGATTGGAGAAAAAATAAATCTTCATCAGGAATCTGACAAGGTTCTGATATTTAAGATACGAGTAACTAGCACAATTTTAAAAAACCAAATGACATTCTTGCTTGATACATAGTCAAAATATATAATTCGTGCTTCCCCCCAAAAGGCTTGCAGACTATTAACAACCATATATAAGATTAGATTAAATCATTAACCATTAGAAAAATGCCCATGAAGCAATTCTATGGTATTTTCTCACATTCAACAAATTAGAGAAAAGAAAAAAAAAACAAAATAAAACATGAAATCAGCCAACATTGCAGGGAATTTGGAAATAAAGACAAAAACAATCCTTTATTATTGGAGCTGTGAGTTAGTCTAATCATTCTGCAAAGACATTTAGAGCTATGTTTATGAATGGGACTAAAATCTCATAGCATTTTATCCAGAGCCCCATACTAGACATATTCCCCAAGGTAAAGGGGGAAGGTAATATACAAAAAGGATACTTAAAAAGGAGGAAGGAGGGAAACAAGGTGTGTCTTGTACCATAGAGTTATGCTGAGCTGTAGACGAAAACTGAAGTGGACCCTAAGGAAAGTAAAAAAGAATATTATCTAAATTAAAATGTCTTAAATGAGAACTGTATATCAAACTACTTAAACTATTCTTTCAAAGCAAAAAAAAAAAAGACATTTTCCCCAAATTAAGGTCAACGTATATGCTTGGGAGCAAGCTAGTGAAACTTCTTTTCTTAGTCTCAACTGCTAGGAGCAGCAGCAATTTTTAGATAGGTTGACCTATATTTCAATTCAATTCAACTAAATAAATATTTATTGTCAGTTATGTGCATGGAACTCTGCTAGACAGTATGTCTACAAAGATGAACCATTAAATAATCTCTGCCTTCAAGCAGGTTGCAGTTTGAGTTTTTTGAATCAGTGAAAACTTCATTTTTATTTGGAAAAAATTTAGGTCAGCTTATAAACAGCTTCAAATACCCTATGAAATACAGTGATTCAGTTAAATGATATTGATTCCTTCTGTGTGCTTAATACAGTGCAAAGTTTTGCAAGATAATGAAAATAACCTTTGTTTTTGAGAGACTTATAGTAATATTTATAGAATAAATGACAAGTAGAAATATTCTCTTTTTTTAAATTATAATAATCATGATTTAGAAAAAATATAAATAAAATATCTAGAATGGGAATAGAAAACAAACTATGATAGAAAATGAAATACTGAAATGAATATAATAAAATCTCAAAGTAAATGTCATTGAAATACTTTGATGGATCTGTAATCTCATTTGTGTGGTCATGCCCTTCTGTGGTGCTGATAAAAAACCTCTCTAATCCTTTGCTCTATTCATGTCCTTGTCTTGTAAATCCATCACAGAGCATATGTCCAGTGCTCTGGGGACTTTCCTTTATTTCTTTTGGCATTATGTGCATATTAGTAGGGTCATTTTACTATCCACTGGCTGTTCATTCTTTCACCTTTCTTCTTTTCTGTTCATAGACCTCCATTATGATATTTTAAAATTGCTTCCTTTACACAATAATTGTTGAGTCATCTTGTGGGCTAACATGCACCTATCTGTTGCCCTATGGATGACCTACAACTTTAAATCTTCAAAGACTGTTCTATTCCATGATATAACTATAGCATTACTGGAAGAATGTTAATATTAAAATGTGATTATTTGATTGAGAAGCTTTGAGGTCATGAAATGCATTGCACAATTTCTTCCTTTAATTTTCTGAGCCCAGTTCATACACTATATCACAATACATCTTTGAGATACACATACTGGTGATCCTTCTCTATGTAATGACAATCCAAGTATGTATCATAGTATTTCTGATAAAATTTCTTCCCCATTTTTCTGCTTTGAAAATTAGATTGTATTTTGAAAAACCACATATTTCATTAAATTTCGTGAATATTTCCAGACTTCTTACAAACAGCACAACTCCAAACTAAAGTGGGAGTATCTGGAGGACCTTCCAATCTATGGTCAATTTCCTTTCAATTTGAAATTTGACTTGAGTCTATACAAAGACAGTGGGGAATATATATATATATATATATATATATATATATATATAATATATATATATAATATATATAACATAAAAACATATTTATCTCTGAAGTTTGTGCCTCATATGATATTGATAATCAGAATCATTGAACAAAATTGTGCTGCTACATTTTTCAAGGAATCCTCTATGACTTTGATATGTACATAGGAGAAACCTTGCTGGAAGAGAAAATTTGAAAATGGATTTTGTTGTATAAAATAAAATTATTCCTTACTCTCAAAAAGCAATAAGATCAGTGGGATCTTGGTTATTCTAAATTTTTAAGTTGTATGTTTGTAAAGATAAGTTCTCACAGAATATCATTTGCAAGAGTCTTCCCGTCTCCTTTTCAAACAAAATTTATGTATGCACACACACCCATACAAGTGTGTGAGAACTATTCTCATAAAGATTAAATAGAGGTTAGAAGATAAATATATGTGTTGGTACTTATTTATATATTCTTAGTTGTCCTTTTTCAATAATAATATGGCCAGAGATTTTCTTCTAATTGTGGTTGTCCTCCCCTCTTTAAGATAGTCAATTTATCTTTCATTGTCTCAAAACCATATCAGTTCTAACACAAATATATTTTGAGCATTATTCTTAGTTCAGGATTCAATGTGAATATTAGATCCAGTTTTATTTGTTTGGAAAGTGTTTTGTAGTTGTTTTCATATAATTGCTGTGTTTGTTTTGGTAGGTATATTCCTAAGTATTTTATATTGTCTAGGGTGATTTTAAATGGTGTTTCTCTTTCTACTTCTTGCTGCTCTAGTGTGTTGGAA
>NC_058134.1:158952182-159021346 GCF_016433145.1 Gracilinanus agilis | reverse complement strand
GTCTGGACTTGTTTTTATGTCCCCTTGAGGAGTTTTGTGTGTTTTTGTCAGGAGAGGTTAAGAGCTGCTTCTTACTCTGCCGCCATCTTAACCCGAAACTCTCTCAATGTGAATATTAAAGACTAATGTTCAATCAGAAAGTAGTATAAAATTATTTTGATAATTAAAGAACTTTTTCTCATAAGTATTGATTAATTATTTTTTCAAGTGTGTTTGCTCTTCTTCTAATTTCATCTTTTAAGGGCCCTCAGATTGATCCGGCTTTAACGTGTTTCTTGCCAAGCTCTTTACAGTTTTGTTATCTCAGTGTTTCATGAGATGATAGTGCTTATAATCTTCATATAGTTTTACAAATGACTTATAACTGTATTTACCTTGGATGCAATGTCTCTCTGTTAAAAATATCAAGCAGTTTCTGGATGAAGTAGTTTCTAGACTTTTTCAGTCTACTCACTGTGGTGAGTAATAAACATTTGTTAAGTTTCGTATAGGAATTGGTTATAATTTTTGTTGATGTCATTCTTTTATCTCTTTCTCCTTTAGGAACAGCAATAGCTTGTTTAAATGCCTCAGGTTACCTCAATCCCATGTCATAATTTCTCATTTTATTTTTCATTACAATTTGAAAATGATTTTTGATGTTTTCTATAATAAGTTATTGGTCTTACTATACGCAGACATGATTCAGGAATGATTCCCACATTTCTAGCCAGTTGTTTCCTGTCTTTTAAAATAGAACTGATTTTAATTTTCTGTGGTGTCATTTTGTGCTTGGCATGTCTGGCAACTCCTGACTTTCTTTTGGAAGAAAGTGTTTGTGATATATAGATATGAGGTTTCTATGTAGTCTACAGTTTTTGATTTTTCTAATTTTATATTTCTGAACCAGATTTTCAAATATATTCTAGGAGATTATTTTATGTGCTCAAGTTTGCAATGAAAAAAACCCCAAATATTAATGCATAGGTTGAATTAGTTTGGAAGTCCTTATCATGATCTTCATTGAATTCCTTTCTTTCCTCATCTTTTTCTATAGATTTTCTCTCAGTAGTAGCAATTTTTTTATCATTCTGTCTTGTTAGGAATAAATAGCCATTATTATATAATAGGGGAAAATATCCTATAACAAATTTTAGCATTCATTTAGAAAATTTGGGTGTTCCAAATTCCTTCCCCTCATTTCATTCCCAATATCCTCATTGAAAAAGCAAGCTACATAATGTAAGTTGTACATGTCAGTCTCATAAAACCAATATCAATATTAGTCATGTTGTGAGAGAAAACCAAGACCAAAAAAATAACAAAAAGAAAGTTAAAAAAATATGCTCCAATCTGCATTTATACACCGTGAGTTGTTTCTCTGAAGGCAGATAAAAATATTTTTCAAACTAAGTCATTCAGAATCATCTAGGATCATTGGATTGCTGAGAATAGCTGTTATTCACAATAGATCATCCTATGATATTGCTGTCTCTTCTCCTGGCTCACCTTGCATCCGTTCTTGTAAATCTTTTCAGGTTTTTTTGAAATTATCTAGCCCATCATATCTTATAACACAAAGGTATTCCATCACAAGCATACCAATACTTGTTTAAACATTCTCCAGGTGATGAATAGCCCCTCAATTTCCAATTCTTTGTCACCACAAAAAGCTGCTATAAATGTTTTTATACATATAGGTACTTTTCATTTCTTTTCTTAAAAAACTTTTTGAGATATAGATCTAGTAATGTTATCACTAGATAAAAGGTTATACATGGTTTCATAGCCTTTTGGGCAGAGTTCCTAATTGCTTCCATATTGGTTAAATTCACAACTCTACCAGTAGCATTTTAGCACCCCAATTTTCCAATGTCTCCTCTAATTTTAATAATTTTCCTTTTTCTATCATATTAGTCAATCTGATAGATGTGAGGTGGTACCACAGATTTATTTTAATTTGCATTTCTCTAATCAATAGTGATTTAGAGAAAAAAAATTTAAATCTTTATTTAATTAATTAATTTAGAACATTTTTCCATGGTTACAGGATCCATGTTCTTTTACTTCCCTTCCCCCAACCCCTTCATGGCTGATGCACAATTCCACTGGGTTTTGCATGTGTCACTGATCAAGACCTATTTCTATATTATTGATATTTGCACTAGTGTAATCATCTAGAGTCTATATCCCCAGTCATATCCTCATCAACCTATGTGATCAAGCAGTTGTTTTTCTTCTGTGTTTCTACTCCCACAGTTCTTCCTCTGGATGTGGATAGCGTTCTTTCTCATCAGTCCCTCAGAAATGTCCTGGATGATTGCATTGCTGCTAGTAGAGAAGTTCATTACATTCTATTGTACCAGTGTATCAGTCTCTGTGTATAAGGTTCTCCTGGTTCTGCTCCTTTCACTCTGCATCAATTCTTGGAGATCATTCCAGTTCACACAGAGTTCCTCCAGTTCATTATTCCTTTGAGTACAATAGTATTCCATCACCAGCAGATACCACAATTTGTTCAGTCATTCCCCAATTGAAGGGCATACCTTCATTTTCCAATTTTTACCACCACAAAGAGCAAGGCTATAACTATTTTTATTCAAGTCTTTTTTCTTATGATTTCTTTGTGGTATAACCCAGCAGTGGTATGGCTGGATCAAATAGAGCAAGTTTTTATGAGTATTTGATTTCTTCATTTAAGAATTGCCCATTTACATCCTATGTTCATTTGACTCCATTCTCTATGTATTTGAGAAATGGGGTCTTAATTAGAAAACTTTTCTGTTAAAACATTTTCAGTCATGATTACTCTGTATTTCCCTCAATTCTGTTTTTTTTTCCTATTTATCCTCCTCTCTTCTTTCACTCTATTTCCACTCAAAAGTGTCTTGCTTCTGAACCCTGCTTCCCCTATTAACTCTCCCTTCCATCAGCATTCCCCTCCTTTATTCTTCCCAACATACTACCTTGAAGTATAAAATGAATTTCTCTACCCAACTGAATGTATATCATTCCCTCTTTCAGCCAATTCTGATCAAAGTAAGGTGTGAATAATGACTGCCATCTTCCATATTCTCATTTGTTTTATTAGCTTTTTCCCTCCCACACCTATTTTAGGTGAGATAATTTATTTTACCTCTCTAATACCTCTTTCAATGGAACCCTCTTTCTCAACTCTTTATTTTATATTTGTATTCTCATCTCATCATAGTCAACTAATATCCATGCTTTGTCACTGCCTCCTAACTGCCCTAATAATGATAAAGTTCTTAGGAATAACAAATATCTGCCTAAGTAGAATGTGAGCACTTTTAACCCTGTTGACTCACTTAAAATATTTCTTTCCTATTTACCTTTATTATGCTTCTCTTTATTTTTTTATTCAAAAGTCAAATTTTCTAATCATCTCTGATCTTTTTATCAGAAACTCTTGAAAGTTTCATGTTTCATTGAATTTCCATTTTCCCCTTGTATGATAATATTTATTTTCTCTGAGTAAGTGATTTTTCATTGTAATCCTAGCTCCTTTCCCCTCCAGAATGTCATATACAAGCCCTACAATCCTTTAATGTAGAAGCTGCTAAGTCTAGTGTTACTCTGATGGTGGTTCTATGATATCTGATTTTTTTTTCTGACTGCTTTCAGTCAATATTTTCTAATTGACCTCAGCTCTAGCTTTTGACTATGATATTCCTTGGAATTTTCATTTTAGGCTCTCTTTCAGGAGGCAATTAGTGGATTATTTCAATTTCTCCTTGCCTTTACTGTATCATCTTGGCTCTGCTTTGTTATTTTATTAAAAATGTTTTAATTAGTAAAAAAATCAAAAACTTCCTTCTCACTTTCTTACCTCCATTCTCTATTTGAGACCACAATAAAAACAAAATCAATTGCAAACATACGTAGACAACCAAATATACTTGACACATTGTCCTTGTCTTAACATGGAAACAACAACCCTTTCCCAATTTCCAAAAAAGAAAAAGTTCACCAGCAACAAAAAAAAATGGGAAGAGCATGGAAGTAGCATTTCTTGACACCAGATATTCCTCTAAAGTTATTTTAGAGTGATTCATTGTATCATAGAATTCACAGAATCTTTGGGAACTGAGGGCAATCTTGTTAAGTAGACCATATAAGTTGGAAAGGCTCTGATTATGAACCTGTGAAGAGACTAGGTATCAGTTGTCACTGAACCCTCCTAGCTAAGTTTGCAAAGTTCATTTCTATTAGAATATGGAGGCTATTTTAGGGCAAAGAGAAATTGCAGTTTGTTGCCCAAGTGAATATCTAGCTCAATGGAATCAAGTCTTTTGAAATATAGAGGAAAGATAATAATCATTTGAGTGATATTTCCAAATTTCAAACTAGTGTAGGTTTTAGGACACAATAGCTTGATATATCTAGTATTGTTTCTACTGTTGGAAGGAGATGCTTAAACACTTCATATTTACTCTTCCCTTTGAATTTTTGGTCTTATATTTCAGTATTTTTCTGTGAATTTTGTGAAGTATTATGGTTGCTTCAACCTTGGTTAAAAAACTGAAAACTGTTCTTAGCAAAGCAACACTCCTCCCTCACAAACTGCTGCCACATGTCAATTCAATGACAATTTTTAAAACTCACATACAATAAAGAACAAAGTACAGCCTTTTTGTGGGTTAATATGCTATCATGTGATGGCTCAGAAAAGAGCAGAGTATAAACACAACATTATATCTATGGAAACAGTATAGTTCTAGTTTTTTTTCACATAGGAAGATCATTACTTCAGAAACATTCTACTTTCACAGTTTGAAATATTAATAGTGTTTCCTGGGAATAGTATTGCCTACTACCTAATGAATATCTCACACAAAATTGCCTAAATTTCCCTTTCACCTTCAACATTTTCTCTTCTCCAAAGTACATATTAGTGACTGGATATCTATGATCATGTCTTCACAAAACATGATCCTTTTCTTTTTTCTTTAGGAAACTAACAAATTGAAGGGATGAAGAGGAAAAATGAGATGCTCTTCTCTCTACTTCCCCTCTGAAACATTGGTAGCAAATATATGAACTTGAATTTAGTACAGTTCTGTCTTTTTTAAATTGTATCAGAGTTTAGAGTTGATCATGTTGGCTTACATGGAGCAAAGCATAGAGTACTGGGCCTGCAATCAGAATTTATTTATTGCCCAAATTCCTCAGATAAGAGAAATTGCTGTAACAATTTGGTTCAACACTGTTTTAGTAATTCATAGAGAGTTGGCTAGAATATGGGGAAATTAAGTGAGTTTTTCCTGGGATTTATATGGTTTTAGATAATAAAACAATAAATTTAGAAGAATAAGAGACCTTAAAACCTGTCTAGTCAATTCCCCTAATTTTGTAAAATTAGGAAACTGAAGAACATAAAAATTAAGTCACTTGCTAAGGGTCACACAGTAATTCTCAAAGGTGGAATTTAAATCCAAGTTTTAGGACTCCTGCATGAGCACTTATTTGACTCTGACAAGTCTCCTTTTGGTCCTTCATCTTTTACACATACCTACAGTTGACTTTTAGATTGATCTTAAATTAACCTGATTTTCTCTGAACCAATAGCCTTTAATAATGTTTCATTACATGTCTATCAAATTAGAGGTGATCTGAATGTTTCTTCTAAGAAACTATTTACCTAGCTTTGAAATATGTGGGAAAATCATGACATTTAAAATAATTGTTGGGGGCATCTGGGTAGCTCAGTGGATTGAGAGCCAGGCCTAGAGATAGGAGGTCCTAGGTTCAAATCCGGCCTCAGACACTTCCCAGCTGTGTGACCCTGGGCAAGTCACTTGACCCCCATTGCCTACCCTTACCACTCTTCTGCCTTGGAGACAATACACAGTATTGACTCCAAGATGGTAGGTACGAGTTTAAAAAAAACAATTGTATTTGCTTTTTGTAGTAATCTTGCTGTCTTCAATCTTAAAAGAATCTGATATTTTGTTAATTTAAGCACGATCTCCATTATCAACGTACAGAATGCTATGTACAACTTAGTAGATGGTCTTCCATTATCAGGCTTCAGTTGATTCTGGAAGAGAGTACTACTGTCATTTTTTAACAACTCTGCCTCACCATCAGTTTTATAACTTGAAAAGTTCTGGGACAATGTTTCTAGATAAAGAAAGAAAATTCCTAGATAGTTACACATTATTTAGAAAAAAAAGAATATTATTCAGGCCCGCTACTCCTATTCCCAAGTCAGAAGCATGATGGAAAATGTAAGGATAAGCCCTAAACGTTGTCCTTTTCTATTACTATAATTTATCCATATTATATGTATGCAGGGGTTACTTCTTAATAGCTTCAAGTTTCTTTCCTAACATGGTTGGGGATGAAGGAGGAAATTATAAGATTTCTGGGTGGTGCAATGATGTTGGATAACTATGTAGATGTTGCAGGTGAAGTTAGATGTGCCAGTAATATTGGGGGGGGGACTACATGGATCAAAGTATGGGAAAAGTAAAGAATAGACATGTATGAAATAATTTCTTGGCATATTTATTCTTTCTGATCATCATAATGCCTAGAACTCTATATTTTGAAAATAGAAAACAATAAAATCTGTGAATGAATACCGACCTTTGTTTACCAATTTACATGTTATTTCATTTATAAAATCATCTTTATGTATTAAGTGCTACAAGTCTTATTAATATCACCATTTTACAGATGAGAAAGCTGAGTTTTGGCTTAGGTTAGTGAAATAACTTGTGATATATTAGCTTTAAGTGAGGCAGAGTTGTTAAAAAATGACAGTAGTACTCTTCCAGAATCATTGAAGCCTGAGGTAAGTCTTTACATGACAGTCATCTGCTAAGTCATTGAATGTTTTGAGGTCTGTTAGTTACCCTCAATCTGATGTGGCCTGTGTGCCAAGACAATCTTTTTTTTTTTTTTACCAAGTTGTGACATCTGTATATGTTAAAGCTTCTTGGACTCACAGGTGACAGTTGGGTAAAAGGCAGACCCCAAAGATGGATGAACCATTCTGGAAAGAGTTTGGCAAGCCTTTACATTAGAGGTGCTATTAATCCATGAATACCACATAAACTCCCATAGCTAATAAGTTAGGTTCTAAACCCAGGCTTCCATCCTCTACAATTCATTGGGGCATTCTGCTTTCATGAATCTAAACTTTATCCCAGGTTAATATAATATATATTATGAACTGTTTTAAGGAACTCTCAAATATATCTTGTGATGAATAAGTAAATAATATGTGCATTACAAAACAAAAAATTGAAAACTTATACACTTTAAGAATGTAATGGGGTGGGGAGAAGCGATTGGGGCATTTCTTAAGCAACTGGTTCTCCTAATTCATTTTCTTATCTTTGTAATTGAAAAACAAATAAATCATCAAATACTTTCTAGTAATAAACATTTTCTGTTAGGCACTAACATTAAGTACATATTTAAAAAAAACAAAAAAATGTTTTATCTTTCTAATAATGGGTTTCCTTTGTGTAGTCAATCAGGGCTGACCGGTAGACATAAATAAGTCTGTATTGAACTCTTGCTAAACAAAAGATTTTTTCTCTTCATTTCCTTTCTGCTTGGCAAATCTTCAGAGAAAATTAGGTTCTTCAGCTTTGGACTAAAATATACTGACAGAGTAAATAAAAATTCTATTATATCTAACTCACAGATTTTCTATTTCAAAAGTGAGTCAATTAAATATAGAAAGCTAACCAATGGGATGTTTAAAAGACCAGGTGCTTTATCACAGACTGAACTTTAGTCAGCCCTCAGAGAGAATTTAAAAGGATATAGCAGCACACTATAAGAACAAAAACTATTCTGGCCATTTTCTTGAAAAAAAGTGGAATGCTTTTTTTGGATTGCTAAAGAAATGGCGACAGCAACAATGAATTTTGCAATAATGAAAAGAGTTATTAAATGTCAAAATTGGTTTTCCGTATACATATTCACAAAAATGTTTTTTTCTAATATGTATAGACATGCTCAGATTTTAGCAAATTCTGCAGCTCAGCTTTTAAGTTCTTTCCCATGGTTAATCAATCAAAATTGCTATTAAATATATAATTTATTAATCCTGGTAATAGAAAATTTTATAGTAAAGATTCATAACATTTTAAATTTAGGTAAAAGTTTTTGAAAATGTATGTAGGGTAGGAAAACAGTATAATAACTTCCAAAGTTTTATAATGACTTGGAGAAAGAAGGAGAGTATAATTCAAATATTTGAATTCTTGAATGTTTTATCATTCCTATTTCTTTTTTATTTTGCAGAAAGTCCAAAGGAGAATTATCAAAAGAAAAAAACATAAAAAATAAAGGCACACATTTTTCTTCCAAAACTGGAATTTGATTTTTATAAATATGGATGTGAGTATATGTATAATTTTAAAATTATACCACATATGTATGCATATATATACAGCTATAAATATTATGATGATTACTTGTCATTTAGTAGTTATGTAGTCAATCATATTAAGATGTCATTTAGAAATTTCTTAGAAAGCATTTGTACTAAAGGTATACTTGGACTGAATATATAAATATAATGTATATTGAATATATGTGTGTTCAATAAAATACGAACACAATATATATAATATGTACCTATATAATTTGTGTAAACAATACATAAATATATTCAGTACAAGTAATAATATGATATAGGTACTTAAACAATTTCTATAATCTTCAAATAACATTTAAAAACTCAAATAACTATGCCATCTTATCATTGTGGAAACTTTCCAGTGATGCAGTTGATAGCACATCCATCTTTAGTCTTCCTCGGGTACTCTTGTCTGTCTCCTCTCATAAACTACTCACCACAGAGCTACTCATAAAAACCAAATGTAATGAGTACTTTCTTCACTTTCTTTTAATACCAGGAGGATCAGTAGGGATTAGTTATGACCTCATTCTTGCTGAAATGACTATTTCCTCTCCCTTTTCAATGATCATTTCTTGGATTACATCATTTATACTACTTCCCCTTTATAATTCTTTGTCAGTAATGTATTATAACTTGCTCATGTCTACCATGTTTCCACTCAAATATCCTTTGTGTGAAACTCAATTTCAATTCTTTATTGACTTTGGTGCTCTGTGATGTTCAGCTATTTAACACCACCAGAATGCAAGATTAGAGTCATTGAAAGAATTTAGCAAAATTCCGGAGATTATTTAGCCCCCTCTTTTCTTTTTGCCTTTAAGTTAGAGAGCTAACTCGTTTTCTTTTTTCAAGTATCTGCCCAAGATGTCCAAGATATGTATAATTCGTCTATTTACCAGCATAACATAGAATCAAAAAACTATTCATGTTTTCCATACATTTGTTTGTTATTATTATCATCAGACAATAAGCATAGTAGAGTGTTATTCCTTTTAACTTTTAATTTGAGCATCTGAAAGAACTGACCATTTATAGGGGTTTCTTCCTTGACTCCTTCTCATGCTGCTGAATCTCATCTATACTGGTTACAAACACTTTTGGCACACATGAATCTTCATGTTTTATGCATTTCTTAATATTAATGATAAATGGTCATCAAGTAAAATGTTGTTACATATACCAGAAAATGCTACATGGATTTTGCATATCTAAGGGGGACTTTTGTGGAAGGAAATCTTTTAAAGCTAAAGTTTCCTCAACTGATCTTTTTTTTTTTTCTATTTATGCAACCATAATATGGAATCTTGCATTCCATGTGTCTTTCAGATGAAATATGTAACTGAAATACCAGATGGTAGTAATGGGATGTTGGTAGGTTCAAGGAATGGTTACTCAGAACCAGTATCAGAAGATAACACAGAGTTTGGGAAGGCCAACAGGATAAAAGTGACAGGCTAGCAAATACAGTCCAAGCAGAGGTAGCAAATACAGCCATGGTTTGGTTTATTAAGTAAGGGAAGGTAGGGAAGGGAATTTGGATAATCTTATAGAGGGTTCACTAATTAAACCTCCCCAACAAATTTACAGTTGTGTCCTCATTGGAAGCCTTTAGAGAGATTTTATCTACATTGTCCTTTACCTCTCTACCTGAAGTCCCAGTTCCTAATATAAATAAACTCCTCTAAACCAAAACCACCTTTGGATGGTAATAGAGGTGTTTAGGTTGGAAGCTAAGCAGAAGATTCTCATGGATAGATGCCCTAGAGCAGTGATTCCCAAAGTGGGTACCACTGGCCCCTGGTGGATGCTGCAGTGATCCAGGGGTGGTGGTGGTGATGGCCACAGGTGCATTTATCTTTCCTATTAATTGCTATTAAAATTTAAAAAAAATAATTTACAGGGGGCTAAGTAATATTTTTTCTGGAAAGGGAGCAGCTCTGTAGATGTATCTCTCAGCCAGCAGGAAGCAGAATAACCATGGGAATAGGTATGATGTAGCAGAAGGAAAGCCACAGGAGAGAAGCCAAGCTCACTAGTTCCACCCTAGGAGACAAGGCTCAAGGCTCATTTGTCTGTTAGTAAACAGCCCAGTCACTTCTGCAGAATTCCAGTACCTTTCTAGAGCCTCTGCTCAAATCCTCTCTTTCCTTATAACAGATAACTATCTGACAATGATGGCCAAATGTTAAATATTGTTTAATAACTTCTAATTACTGAATCATGAATGGACTTGATGTGTGCAAACATTATTCTCATAAATATTGTATAGATAGGAAAACAGCATAATACCTAGTAATTACTGATGTTCTCTTGGTCATCTTTTGAGGGAATTTTTTTTAAATCCTCTAGTTTATTATCTCTACTTACTCCAGCTGCATTTATAATAAATTCTTCAAACTTGACAAAATTGTATTATCTTCTACTTAGACATCCACTCTCTATATTTGATATCTTTTAACTGGCAATTTACCTATCTCTGTAATATTTATTCCTAATTAGACATACATGTCTTTTTTATGACTTGATCAATGTTGAAATATACATTGCATAATAACACTTTTACATCCTATATCATATTAGCTAACATCATGAGGAAAGGGTACGGGTGGGAGTGAGGGAGGAAGAATGTAATTGAAAAATGTCAGAAAACAATTACTGAAAATTGTACTAACATGTAATCTAGAAAAAAATTTAAACCAAATTCACATTACAATGTAGCAATGGCATGTCTGACTTTTAGACATATTTCATGTTTGCTGACAAAGGTGCTTTTGGACTCTTTTGTATGTTCATTAAAACAATTGATTTGCATCTGGTAAACTTCTATATGAAATAATTATAGTCATCCTAAATATAACTTCTTCTATCCATTTTCTGTCATCCATATCTTGTTTAAGTAGATTAGATTAAAAGAATTTTTGCTGACTGCCATATTTTTTTCTTATTTTATTCTTTCCTTTGGCTTTGCATTAATTTTGACCTTTGCTCTAACAAATCAATGTTCTAATTGTACATGGATAGTTTATTCAGTAATGATTCCTAGAAGAGTGATGAGTCATGTCTTATCCATTAAAATGAAATAAAATTCATTTTTATATTATTCAGTACTTGTAATGTGTAAGTCTTACCAAATCTTTTCTAGAAGAAAGTATGAATGGCTTATAGATGTCTATATATTCTAAAAGTCTTTGGCCTTACTCATGCCATTCATCTGAACCATAATTTTTAACACGGAGATTTTTCAGCTTTCTGTACCCATCTATTCATTGAAGTCACTAAACATCAATGTAAATGTTGATTTAATTTGGAAGCTCTTATTGAGTTTTTCATTGAAATTCTTTATATCTTTATCCTCTTCAACAAATACTGGTGATCTTAGTGTAAGTACATGTCCTTAGTAACACAATAGATGATGATGATGATGATGATGATGATGATGATGATGATGATGATGATGAAATGACTCAGATGTTATCTCAAGTTTAAAGTAATAGTGCCTAAGATAATGTTTATAGTTATCATCTTCTGTCCCTTCTTAAAAATAACTCAGCTTCCATCATAGTAGAATGTTATCAAGGACCATTTTTGCCTTCTTTTTGATGAACTGGTTGCTATTCCCAAAAAAGTCATCACCATATGGCCAGCCTCTTAAGGATGATCGTCTCTAACCTAACTAGGTTAGGCATCAAAAAAGTAGAAACTCTTTCAAGGATTACACTAAAGCATTTGAAACTTGGCAAAATTTTGTTAAGATATAATATTTTGCTGGGTGGCCTTCAAGGAGGGTCACTATCACAGTATTCTGAAGACCTGTAGTCATTTTTGTGGCAGTAATATGATATAAAGAGCAACATGATATTTTAATAATAAAGATTCATAGAAATTTTTTAAATTTGTGAGGCACTTTATATATGTTAACTCATTTGAGCTTCACAGCAACTAATTTCCACTTAAATATAGGAATGCTTTCTAATACCAAATTTTTACTCCTTTTAACCAACCAAAAAAACCAATATTTGTTAATGTGCATAAATGACAGTGTTCTGTGCAAGTGGAGATACAATTTTTAGATATGATTGTTCATTAACTTAGGGAATTCAGTCTATTAGGGAAAGAAGATACAAATGTTGATAGTGAGTCTATTTTACTCAAAGAAACTATGTCATTAAAAATTTTAGAGAAATAAGAAAGTTATCTACAACTTACAAAATAGCAAAAAAAAATACAAACTTACTCCATCATACATCCTTTCTTCACAGTCATTGTTCATCTTTTCAGAATGTATATAGACTTCCAAATATTTAAACCAAAGTTGGACTTTTTCAATTAATTGAAACATACACATATTAACACTCCCCCCATACACACACAAACACTCCTATCAAACAAGAAGTTGAGCATCATGGACACTACAATGACTTGACCATAATCTTTCAATTCTTGGCACTTATTTTAATGTCAGTCAATGCAAAAAAAAATACTTGCCCATAAACTTTATCCCTTTTTACAAACCAAATATGTAGTATATTTTTAAAAAAGAGCACTTTAGAAAGAAGATGAGGAGAGATGAAAAGGAAAGACTAGCTGGAAATAAAAGCACAAAAGTTAATTTAGAACTACTTCCTTCAAATTTCAACTTGAGGCTCACTTGAGATTTGAAGATTTGCTAAATATTTGATAGATATATGATTTACAATGATCTCTCAAGCATTTTTGATGAATCATTAGCATCTAATTTCAGAATATACCTATTATTAGTCCCAATTTGGATCTTAGATAAGAATACTAAAATTTCTATTTTTATTTAGAATATTTTCACATGGTTATATGATTTATGATTTCCACACCAACCTCTTCCCTCCCCCCTCCTGGCTGACAAGCAATTCCATTGGGTTATACATGTATTATTGTTCAAAAGCTATATTCATATTATTCATATTTGCAGTAGAGTGATCTTTTAACATCAAAACCCTAATCATATCCATATCAATCTATGTGATTGATCATATGTTTTTCTTCTGTGTTTCTGCTCCCACAGTTCTGTGGGAATGTGGATAGCATTCTTTCTCATAAGTTCCTCTGGATTGTCCTGGGTCATTGCATTGCTGCTAGTAAAAAAGTCTATTACATTTTATTGTACCACAGTGTATCAGTCTCTGTGTATAATGTTCTTCTGGTTCTGCTCCTTTTCACTCTGCATCAATTCCTGGAGGTCTTTCCTGTTCATATGGAATTCCTCCAGTACATTATTCCTTTCAGCATAATAATATTCAATCACCATCAGATACTGTAGATAAGAATACTTTATAAAAGATGGCTGTCAATATATTACAAGTACAGCTATTTTGCTCATAGATGTCACCATTTAATGAACATAATTATTTTGAAAAAATAGTATTCTCAGAAATACTAAGCTTTAAGAAAATAATAGTCCTTGATCCTGGCATGTAAAAGAAATACAAATTCATAGATAATTTTTTGAAAT
This sequence comes from Gracilinanus agilis, assembly GCF_016433145.1. Lineage (NCBI taxonomy): Eukaryota > Metazoa > Chordata > Mammalia > Didelphimorphia > Didelphidae > Gracilinanus > Gracilinanus agilis. The sequence continues at coordinate 159,007,475 of NC_058134.1, read as the reverse complement.
AATATTTTATTTTTCTCCAATTTCATGTAAAATTTTTAAACATTTAAACAATATTGTTCCAAATTCTCTCCCTCTCTCCCACTTTGCCTCTTCTCCCCTCTTTCTGAGATGCTAAGGAATTATACATATACATATACATATATATGTACATATATATATATATATTACTTGTGCTGTCATGTAAAACAATTTTCTAAACCCAATCATATAGAAAGCATTAAAATACCATGATATTTAAATTATTATAATTATAGACATTGATTTCAAAGGAATGATAGAGAAATATTTTCTTTTATTAAAATAGAGAAGTTTTAGAATATGGATACAAAATTCTACATATATGCTTTCGTAATGAACTGTCAGCTTATTTGACTTAGTTATTTCTCCATTAGAAGGAAAGCTTTGGGGGGCAGCTGGTTGGCTCAGTGGATTGAGAGCCAGGTCTAGAGATGGGAGGTCCTAGGTTCAAATCTGACCTCAGACACTTCCTAGCTGTGTGACCCTGGGCAAGTCACTTGACCCCCATTGCCTACCCTTACCACTCTTCTGCCTTGGAGCCAATACACTATATTGACTCTAAGATGGAAGGTAAGGGTTTAAAAAAAAAAGGAAAGCTTTGTTAGAGAGTGGGTGTGGGGAAGTTAACACCAAATCATCAAATCAAATTTGAGATTCTGATTGTTGTCATTTTGTAGACTTTATCTGTCCCTTTGTAATTATCTCCCTCGTTCCCTCTCTGTCTTCCTTTCCCTTTGCCTTCTGTGATGGGCGGTATGGTGCTTCTGGATTGGGCCTGATAGAGAGATGGCCCAAGGTCCTCAGACGGTATAAGGACTAAGCTGAGTAAGGATGGAAAGGCCAAGTGAACACCAAGGTTGAGGCAGTGAACACCAGGTCACACAAATATTTGCAACTCAGCTGAGCTACAGTTCCCACCTACAGTGCCCAAGACTAAGTGACTAAGTGAGAAGCTGTGAACTAAGTCACACAGCTTCTCTGGTTACTTGTCTTGAGGTTGAGTTAATGGATAGATGGTAATGATGACGATAGATGTTGATAATAATTGGACAACACGATGACTGCGACAGCTAAAGTATTCCCTTTCCCCTTTAGATGCAAGAATATTAGACTGATCTTTAGGATAATAACAGCCTCACCTAAATTAGTTTAAGGATTGAATTATAATAAACTCAGGGGAAGGATAAGGGTTGAGGAAGAAGGTGTTAGGAATCTATGCTAGATTATAGATGATTAAATTGGATGATCAAGTGATAATCAGGTTGCTTCTGTTGGCTGGTGAGGTTCCTCTCCCTCTTTGGCCCTGGTCAGGCCGGGACCTTGGCCCTGACCAGGTGGTGTGAGTTTGATGATGTTCTTCTTGCTAATCAGGTAGTTGGTATATATCTTACAGCTATATTCAGTAGTTGATGATGTAATCAATGAAACAGGATAGAAGCAGAATACAGGTAACTTGAGCAGGTTGATTGGCCTACCCACCCACCACCCGGGGTCCCTTTCTCACAACTGAGAGAGTGTTTGATTCAGCTTCTGCCTTTTTATAGTGCTGGCAGAAACTGCCTTTTGCCCCTTGGCTCATGGCATCTGGGTAAGTTCCAAGTTCTAAACTGTTGGCTGTCACTCATCCTGTTCTCCATTTTCTTCTCAGAAATTGATATTACACTTCTTCCTCTTCTTATTTTTTAAATTTATTTTATTTCATTACATTTTTGTCAATTAATGTAAATTTTTTAAACAATCTTTTGAAAAAGAATTGAGCTCCCTCAAGTCTGAGCTCCATGTGGAAGTCCTGGTGGCGTCTTCTGCCAGAAATCCTGGTGGTCTCTTCAGCCAGAGTTCCACCAATGCAGAATGACTCCAAAGAAAAGTATGTCTCTTGAGTTCTACTTACCAATGCAGAATCCAAGGAAATATTCTCTCCAAAAATCAAGGAAGGAAAAAGAGACCAGACCATGTTGATATCTTCTTTTATACCCCCTTTTCCCACATCATTTTCTGTTTCTCCCTATCTTCACAAAAACTAAATGCAATCTTTCAATTTGCACTGCCCTAGGTCTGGGAAGTGCCCTTTGGAGGTTAGAGTTTTCTCTAGTAAGTGACTTATGAATTCTCTTACTTAAGTGTTAAGTAATCTCAATTTGATTAACTAAAAATAGACAAAGGGAGAGTAAATTCTATCTTCACAATTGTATCATCTTGATCAGAATAGCCAGTTTTTTCATAGTTGAGCATCATTACAATATTGCTCTGACTGTATTCAATGTTCTTCTGGTACTGCTCACTTTATTTTGTGAGTTTATATAAGTCTTCCCAGGTTTTCCTGAAACCATTCTGCTCATTATTTCTTAAAGAACAATACTATTGCATCAAAATCATATACCATAACTTGTTTAGCCATTCCTCAATTGATGAGAAATCACTTGATTTCCAGTTCATTGAGAAAGGAAAGTTAAGGTTTCCTTCTACTATAGCTTTATTGTCTATTTCCTCCTTTAACTTATTTAAATTTTCCTTTAAGAATTTTGATGATATATCATTTGGTGTAAATGTGTTTAGTATTGAAAATACTCGATTATCTATGAATCCTTTTAGCAAGATGTAGTCCCACTACTTATCTCTTTTAATTATGTATATTTTTGCTTTTGCTTTGTCTGAGACCATAATTGCTACCCATGCTTTTGTTACTTTAGTTGAAGCACAATAGATCTAATTTCCTTATTTTAACTCTCTGTGCATCTCTATTTCAAATCTGTTTCTTATGAACTACATATTTTTGAATTCAACTTTATGGTCCATTCTGCTTTCAGATACTATTTTGGTTAAATGGCTTATCATCTATATATGTATATAATTTCCCCCTCCTCTTTGAACCAGTTTATATGTTAGTGAGGTTCAAGTGCTTCCCCTCTCATTTTCTCCTTCACTGTAAAATCTCTTACTCGCACATAAATTTTATGTGAGATAATCTCCTCATTCTTCCTCTCTATTACCACTTCTCCCAAGACATCCCTCTTTATCATCTATCAATTTTTGTGTTCATCCTGCTCCCTTTTTCAGGGTCCCAGATACCTTATGACCAAAATAGCTATTGCCCTTCAGGCCTTGTGTTTCCTCTTAACCAAAAGTGTTTTTCTCTGCCCATTCCAGACTATGTCTGGTCTTGCATCCACTGCTATCACAGGTGTCCCCTGTGATCTCTTTCTCATCAGTTGCCAGCTCCTCATATTGTCTCTGACTTGAGACTTTTAAGGTTTCTGCTCTGTCTTTCAACATCATTCAATCACAGCACTGATATTTCATCCATGAGGACTTTGGTTCAACCTCCATTCACATTTTACATATCTGTTTGACCTCCTAAGTTGTCTCAGACTGGAAGAATGTCTCACTCTGAACTTTTATTGGCTCTGCAACTCCAAAATTTGATTTGAGGCATTAAAATGATTTGAAGGGTGATGTTGGGAGAGCTCAACTGAATGCTTCTTTATTCTGCCATACCGACTCTACCCCCAGAAAAAATATGTGGTGCCCTTCCCCTTTTTCAATTCTCTAGTCTTCTCTTCTCCTACTCCCTCATCAAGAAGTAAAACATCAATTCAGTTTTATTCTCAAATCTAGTCCTTGCTTTTATACAAGGGGCTATCAAAACCATAACAACATATATTTTACAGTCAGGATTATAAATTCATTAACTTGCTCAACTCTCACTTTTTAATTTTTACTCCTCTTCAGATACTCATAGAGAACATAAATTTAATAGTGACATTATCCATAATTGTGCTAAATGTGTGATTTTTAAGCTCTGAAATTTCTCTTTCTAATTATGGTTTTCTCTCCTTTTGTCCATTTACCTCCTTGTTCCTAAATTTAGTCTTTATCCTACCCATGATAACCATGATATCCTAACCAAGATAGTTCTTCCACTTCACTTGTATCTCAATCCATTATATGAATTCTGATTTTATTTTTCTTTCTTCATAATCTCACATTTAATACAATTATAAATTTTAATGAATAAAATTTATGTACAAGTATCTCAAGCTCTTCCTACCTTCCCTACATCATAAAAAGCATCATCTGGCAAACATATTATATATATATAATTATAGATTATATTTTTCATGTTTCCCTTTTTCAATTCATTCTCTGGAGGTGACATTCACAAGTTATTAGTAAAGTATTAAATTTAAAACTATGCATAATAATCTCTTGGTTCTACTAATTTTGCTACTCATTATCCCATATAGTTCTTTCCAACTTTTTTTAATTAGCTTGCCCATTATTCCTTATGGCACAGTAGTATTACATTACAATACCATATCATAATTTGTTAAGCCATTGTCCAATCGATGGGTGTCCCCTTAATTTCCAGCTCCTTGTCACCACAAAAAAAGCTGCCACAAATATTTTAAAACAATTAGGTTCTTTTCTTTTACCCCCCAATCTCCTTGAGGGACAGACCCAGGAACAGTATTGCTCAATCTAACCATATACATAAATTGCTCTCCTAAATGATTGGATTAGTTCACAACTCCTTCTACCAACAGTATATTAATTTTCTAATTTTTCCACATCCACTACCAAAGTTGTCCTTTTAGCCAGTCTGATGAAAAAAATTGAGGAAGTCTCATGCCCTACTCCACCATCTTCCCTTGTACATTGTTTTTTACATTTAATTTATTGTCTTACAATGTTATCTCTTTTCTTTGCCAATTCCAACTCTTAGTTTTGCCCTTAATTTCATGTCATCTTTTTTCTTTTTACAGTAACTTCTTCCATAAATTGATTCCCTTTCTTGTTCATCTTCTATTTTCCCCTGAAACCCAAAAAATGTGTTCAGGTCTAACACATCCTTTAAAATCCTTTGTTTGACCTTGACATTGCCTCAAACCATCATCCTGTTCTTTATCCCTCTTTTCACTGTCAAGATCCAAGAACTATTGACACTCAATGCAACTACTTCCTTGCTTAACATTGAATTATCAACCTGTTTTTACTTGACTGCTGACCCTGTTACTGAAATTGCTCCATTCAAAAATACCAATGATTGCTTTACTGTTAAATTTGATGACCTCTTCTCAGTTTTCATTCTACTTGACTTTTGATCATTTGATGCTTCCAATTAATTCTTTTTTTTTTAAACCCTTGTACTTCGGTGTATTATCTCATAGGTGGAAGATTGGTAAGGGTGGGCAATGGGGGTCAAGTGACTTGCCCAGGGTCACACAGCTGGGAAGTGGCTGAGGCTGGGTTTGAACCTAGGACCTCCTGTCTCTAGGCCTGACTCTCACTCCACTGAGCTACCCAGCTGCCCCCCCAATTAATTCTTAAGGTTTAATAATCTCTTTTTCTTGGCTTTTGTAATAAATTCTCTCCTTATTCACCATTATCAGTTATATAATCTTCTCTTCTCCACTTCCTTTTTGACATTATACTCTTTTTTATTAGAATTTTTAAAATGTGAATTTCATTATAATCACATATCTCAGAATTGAGATGCCCAGGTTCAGGTCACACCTTTGAAACATAGTACCTATGTTAAGCTGATCAATTCACTTAAATTCTAAGTGTCCCAGGCACCTCTGAATATAAAATTTGTAGACCAGCTAAAGATTTATGGAGTGGAGGAAGATACTTCACTGGTTGTTCCCTGCACTATGGAAACCATAGTTTCAAATAAACTATAGAGAACAGTGTGAATTCATTAACATAAAGAATTTTCAGAATGAGGAAATTCCCCTATGAATTCATGTTGATACTTTCTTTGCAGTTTATCATCTTAGAGAGTTACCTAGAGCAATGAGAATGTAAGTGACTTAAATTGAATCACAAAGCTAGATTGTATTGCAGGTCAGATTTGGATCTAATTTTTGTTCTTACGTTGACTCACTACTATTCCATATTGCTTCTTTATATAAATATCAATGTTGTTGTTGAAATCTGAAAGATTTATGAGACTGAAAAAATGATCAAATGTATATTTTAGGAAAAATATGACAACTTAGTGGTTGATCAATGGGAGTGGAGGGAGACTTGAAATAGGAAATCCAATTAGAAGACTGTTGTATTAGCCCAAGAAAGAAGTGTTGAGGACCTGAACTAGTATGGCTGCTATGTGTATTGGGAGAAGGGTACACATGAAAGAGTTGCTGTAGAGAACAAAAATTATAGGAATTGTTAATGAACTGGATACATGACATAAACAAAAATGAGAAAGACACCAAGACAGAGAACCCATGTAATGGAAAGGTGTCAGAAATAAGGAAACTTACGAGAGGAGAATATTTGAGAGGAGAGATGAATTCCATTTTGAACTTGTTGAGTCTAAGAGGCCTATATGATAACTAGTTGGAAATGCCCAACAGGCTGATAGTAAGAGAATTCCAAAGGGGAAGAGGATATACAGTAACCTTTAGGGTAATCCCCTTACTTAGGACTAACACTGGCCTAATTAGTATGTGCATGAATGCAAACTCACTTGGTGACTATCTCAAGCTAGTCTCACTCATTTTTATATTTCAGTCCATCTTCCTACATCTTTTACTTCACAGACCAGATGAAAACATCCTCTTTGGGTACCACTCAGTTGTCTAATTATTTCTCCCTTTATTAGAATGTTAGCCCTCTGACAGCAGGGTTTGCCTTGCTTTTTTATGTGTTTCCCAGAGCTTAGCAGAATATTAAGAATATATTAACTATTTAACAAATGGTCATTGAATCACAAAACAACTAAAAACCTGGAAAGACTTCTCTAAAATGATGCCCTTTGAAGTAAGCAGAAGAAAGAACATTGTACATAGCAACAACAATATCGTATGATTATCAACTGTGAATGACTTAACTAATATCAACAAGGCAAGGATTCAGGACAATTCCAAGAGACTAGTGACAAAGAAAGGATATCCATTGCCTTAGAAGTAAGAAATGGAGTCTGAATGCAAATTGAAACATACCATTTTTAAAAATTTCCTCAATGAATTTTTCTCTAGTGTAGCAGTATACATCTTATTTCACAAAATGATGAACATGTAAATATGTACAATCTAGATCATATTACCTGACTTCTTGGGAGAAGAGAGGAATGGGAGTAAGAGAGACAACATGGATTACAAAAAAATAAGTATTGAAAAATTTCATTAACAGGTAATCTGGAAAGAAATTAAATTTATTATAATAAAAATAATTAATTCATTTGATGTACATTTAGTCTGCAGGCAATTTCTTCAAGCTTTTCCACTTTGATAATAGCTGCCAGAGATTATTCTTACCTGATATAGCTTCCAAAAATGTAGTATCATTTAACTTTACACCATCAAGAAGTATCAGTCCAGAATATTACTAAAGAATGAAATGAAACATTTTGGCATCCGAATAACATCATGAAAAACTAAGTAAAAGAAAAAAGATGTTGTTTAACCACATAATTTTATGAATTTTGTTCTTGTTACAGCATTCTATGGATTTTAACTCATTAATAAATTTGGCTTCCAAGTACATATAATATATTATATTAATTTTAATATAAATGTGACAGATAAATTTCCCAGATTAATTTTTATTTTTCAATACCGTCTTTCAACTATTTTTATAAATCTATTTTGAGACATATTTGAAAAAATATTGAAAGAAAAGGAGTTTGAAACTCATATTTATCATGCCCTTCCTTTAAAAGACTGAAAAATCTTCATTTCAGTTCTATTGTAAGTTGTACAAGGCCAGGGAATATGCCTAAATTTTGTTATTTTCCTGCAGTGTCTAGCACCATCGATGAAATATGGTAGCTGCCAATAAATATATGCCAAATTGAATCAAATTACATCCATCTGAGAAATTATTTGATTTTTCTAAACATGCACACACTTCTGAATTCACAATCTGTAGAGGTTTCTACACAGAAAAAAATGAAGTATAAATCATCAGAAGAGAAAACTATCATTGAAGATTCCTAGATATGTTGGAGATGATGCTTTGTTGCTACCTGGAGAGAAGTGATTTACAACATTTTCCCTGTGGTGATTTAAACAATAGTGTGTTATCCTGAGGTTTTCTTTTGTTTTTTAAATAAATCATTTGCCTGTCTGTACTTTTGAAGAAATCTTGAGTCATATTTATTCTTGTCCACAGTGAAATAAGTCCATTGTAGGATATGCAACATCAGCAACTGAACACAATACAAAAATCAGAACAGAAACCAAAAGAAAGTTATACCATTTTGCTGGAGACAGATAATAATTTATCCATTATAGTTAATTCCTTATGACTTTTACATTAATAAACTGCTTGTGAAATGTACCTTGGGATTTTCCAACAATTCTTTGCTTTGTCACTTTATATGAAAGGAACAAATTTTAAGCAGCACTTTTCGTTGTGTTTTTGGATACCATTTCAAAAATGTCATGACTAATTAATATTTATAAAGGGATAGCAGGGTGTTATTTTAGAAGGAGCATAAAGAAGCACATTATTAGGTAGTCCATGGGAGATACACTTTATGTGCTTTTATTAAATAATATTTTTATTGAGACAGGTAAGCTCCAACTGTACAGTGCCTAGCACTTGTTTTGTCCTTTTTTTTTTTAAACCCTTAACTTCTGTGTATTAGTTCCTTGGTGGAAGAGTGGTAAGGGTGGGCAATGGGGGTCAAGTGACTTGCCCAGGGTCACACAGCTGGGAAGTGTCTGAGTCCAGATTTGAACCTAGGACCTCCTCTCTCTAGGCCTGGCTCTCAATCCACTGAGCTACCCAGCTGCCCCATTGTTTTGACCTTCTGCACAATATGCATCTAATTTCTTAACTGATAAATCAGGCTACTCTCTGTTTCTACCCAAGAGTCTATATTGGTACTACAAGGAAGGAGAAGTTAGAAATTTCTCAAGTATTTCATAAGATGAAATCCAAAATCTAGCTTCATAGAAAAGCATTGGAAAGTGTGGTCCTACATTTACTAATATCAGTAACTGTTTTTATGAGATAAAGTGAGGATCACATCTTACATGTTGGCAAGAAAGAAGGAAAAATTAAATGTTTTTTGAAAGGATGAAAGAAATACTTCAATGAGGAAATAAGGAAAAGGATGAAAAAAGGCAGATAAGGATTCTTACTTGATTCAGACGTTTTGAGGGTAAAACAAGATGACTAAAAAATTAGGATCTTTCTGTATGCTCCTTCTGTTAGGGATATATTGTCTCAGGTGGAAAAAAAACAAAACTACATGTACTGGCACCATTAGCATGTATTCTATGAGTAGGTATATAGTAACAGAAGAAAAAAGAGTGACATCAGGGCTTGGTGATTCCTACATAGGTCAATCAAGGTAGATGTTTTTATATCAGACTTTAAAAAATAGATCTCTTGCCTTCTTGTGTGTGTATGTACAGACTAAAATCTATTCTGGCAGGTAATTAGGTTTCTGCTTCTCTTTTGCTTACCAATTTGAAGTCATTTTGATTAGATTTGCAAGATTCTAGATAAATATATATTTTACTACATATTGTTAAGTATATTTCATTCCTGGCCATATATCACCATTTGTATATTTTAAGCCCATATTGGCAAACCTATGGAAATGTGTGCCAGAGGGGTTGATCTCCTCCCCCTCTCCACTGTACCCGAGGACATTTTTCCCATCACCCTCCCCTCTGCCCAGCAGCCCAAAGGGAGTGCTACTTCCCTCCCCTGTCTGGGGTAAGAGGGAGGCTCACAGATGTGTAAGGGTCTCAGTTTCAGCCATCCGTCTCTAAAAGATTTGCCATCACTGTTTTAAGCCATGGCATATAATATAATTATTTTCTAAAAAAAATAATCCAATTATTGAAATCTGACTTTCCCCTCTAATATTTTTGTTTATAATTAATGGAGATTTGAATATTACATCTGGCTCCCTAGTGTCTCTTAATCTCTAACAATCCTTTATATTTTCTAGAACAGTGATAGGCAAACTTTTTAAAGAGGGGGCCAAAGGAAAGGAAATGCTCCTCTGTCAGTCTGTTTCTAAGGCAACTCTTTCCAAGTTTCACTGTATTGTATCCTACTCATTGTATTTGTCAGATTAGGAATAATGTCATGTGGCCGGCTAAAACATTTCAGGGGGCTGCATCTGGCCCGTGGGCCAATAGTTTGCCCATCAATGATCTAGATGATAATTTCATATATCCCTATGTTAATCACCAGCAGTAAGTGATGGTCATAACATTGTGAGTCTTTCTGTCAATGCTTCCTCCTTCTCCTTCTCCCAACTCACTGTCCACATCTATATTTCTATTCTGATAACAAGGAATCAGTGGAATTTATTAAATAGGACAATTTGATAATATAAAATGACAATATACTGTGACATAGAAAAAAATTAAGCTACTAAATCTACACAAGGGGGGTGATAATTCTATAGTACTCTCCATTTATCGAGTCCAATCTAGAATATTATATTCTTATATTGATGTCATATTTTAAGAAGAATATTTAAAAGTGTGTGAATTTATTTTATATACTTTTATCAATTTCTGTATATTAGGAAGACTTAATGTAAATTTCTGTGTCCAGGATCTGAGTCAAAGATACCATCCTTTCTAGTACTTTGTGTATTTTTTTGTCTTTTGGAATCCCAAAGAAGTTCTTCTTTTTTAACAGAATTTAATAAATGAAGGGGACATCTTTTCTTAGATAAGTGACTTGTTTGCTCATAGGAGTGAGGAGGAGAAGATAGGTTGATGGACCTATCTAACTTAGGTGTCACTAGTTAAAGATGTCTTGGGATGGCCATGGGAGGAGCTGAATAATGAGCTCCTAAAAATCCATTTATTAAGCTGTCTGCCCCATTCAGGTTTTCTTTGGACCTGGAAGAGCCATGGAGACCTATATAATTTTATCACTTATGATGATGGTCTAACCATTAAACTTATATAAACAATTAACATATTTACCCCCAAATCAGTCTCTCAAGATAATTTTAGTCATTTTTTCTTTGAATTCTTTTTTAAACTCAATCACATTAAAAAAATTGAATATTCACTTTCTTTAAATTTGAGCCAAATTTTCACCCTCTCTTCCTTCCCCCATCCACTCTGAGACAATAAGCAATCTTATATGGATTTTACATGTATAATAGTGTAAAACATTTTTCCATGTTAGTCCTTTTGTGAAAGAAAACTCAAACAAACAAAAGCAAGGAAATAATGAGACATATAGTATGTCTCAGTCTTCAATCAGACTCCATCAAGTTCTTTCTCTGAAGATAGATGACATTTTGTATTATGACTCCTTGATGGTTTTCTTGGATCATTGTATTACTAAGAATAGCTAAGTCATTCATAAATGTTCATCACATAATATTGCTGTTATTTGTTTAAAAAAATTGGGGGACAAAATCTAAGCTGAAACTGACTTTATTAATGGGTAAATATAGTCAGTGATCTCCTCAGACCCACTCTGTGATGAAGACCTCATGTGGATGTTTACGGTTTCTTTCTATAGAATTTTGACAGTTGATACAAAACTAATTAACAATTCCAATAGTCAAAGATTGTTATGATAATTACTGTTTTATAGTATAGTTTCACATCTGGTACAGCCAGGCCTTTTTACTTAATATTTTTTAATAATTCCCTTAATATTTTTGATCTTTCATTATTTCAGATGAACTTTTTGTTATTTTTACTAGTTCTATGAAATAATTTGTGGGCAGTTTGAATATGGCACTAAATAAATTAATTTAGGTATGATTATTATTTTATAATAATACTTATTAATTACAAATTAGATGAGTTAGGATAGCCATTTTCACTTTATTGTCTCAGCCTACATGATCAATTAATGCTTTTCTAATTGTTTAAGTCTGACTTTATTTGTGTGAGGAGTGTTTTGTAATTATGCAGTACTAGATTGTTTTGAGGTTACACCTTTGAAATATGGTTTGGTATTTGGTACTTGTAGGTTACCTTCTTCCACATTTTTAAAATTTTGATTCCCTTGATATTCTTGATCTTGTGTTCTTTTAGATGAATTTTGTCATTATTTTTCTACTTCTATGCAATAACTTCTGGGCAATTTGATTGGTATGACACTGAATAAGTAGGTTAATTTAGATAGGTTTATTATTTTTATTATATTGGCTCTACCAACCCATTAATAATTAACTTCCTTGAAGAAAAGGGAATAAAATTGTTTTTTCTTGGCCAAAAAATGTAATCATAAGCAATGAATGTTGTTTCAGGGGCAAATAATAATTTATTTAAATATTTCCCAAGAATATGAAAGGAGTGTGTTTATTTCCCTCCTTGTAGTCCTTCTTTTAGGAGATTTATAAAAGACTAATGGGTGATAATTGGTCATCTATATTGTAAAATATGTTCTTAGGTTCAAGATTGGATAGACAGGTATTCCCTTTTAACTCTGATGCACTATTTATTGTTTTTTGAATCTAGGAATTATAGATATAGATTCATAATCATATATTTCATTTATTCTGGCTGTTTCTGACTCATGCATATGTACTTATTTAGATAAAGATAGATTGTTGTTTTCTTGATCATATATATTGCATGCTGGATGGGATAAAATTGTTATGTATTTAGGGACTTATTTAAAAGTAAAGAACAGAAGACATAAAAGTCATGAAAAAAAGCGACCTTTTTTAATCCAAATAAAAGATGACCTTACATCAGCAACAGATAACCTATATCTTTTCTTTTTAAATTTTATTTTATTTTTCTTCAATTATATGTAAAAACTGTTTTCAACATTTTAAATAGAATTTTGTCTTGAATTCTGTCCCCCCTCTCATTTGAGATGGTAAGCAATTGATACAGATTTTGTTTGTACAATCATGTACAATTGTCGGATTAGGGTCAGATGGCAATGGATTCTCCCCAGTCCCAGATCAGAGGAGAAGCAGGTAAACTTGACTGGATGGGAGAGACCAGAGCCCGTGGAGTACACCTCCCCTCACCCTGGAAACAGTTGGAAATCAGTTAACAGATTACTTTCAGAGCTGGTTATGGAGGTTATTCAAGTTTGGAAAATCCTGGGCCAAGTTGGCAAGTGGATAGGGACTAAACCCCTTGTTATGATAACTTTCTTTGTCTAAATTATTCTCTCACAGCATAGGGATATAAGAGCCAGGTCTACTTCAGATCAGACCCTAGGCCCTAGGACTGAGGCAGCTTCAGCCCCAGCTTGGATGAAATACTTGGCTTGATGAAAGGAAGGTAGTAAGTATGACCCCAAGTTAACTGGATACAAGCTCTATGGTTCACAAACTAAATGAATTTAATGATTTCAGGGAAGAGGAGAAGGGAACCAGGTTTGAGAAAAGAGGATGGAAGGTAATCTGGCTAAAACTGCTAAATGCAGGCTAGCAACACATTCCCCTGGAGGCGGGAATGTATATTAAATGACTGAACTCCTATCTAAGTCCCTAAATAATCTTCCTTCTAAAACCTAAACTGCTAAACTGAAGGTAGACTGTGATCTTGCTTGAAGGTCTATCTTTGTGGTTAACTAACAAAGTAAAGCAGCCCCTGGCTGTCAGAGACTGAATGTCTTAGCCCCAGAAGCTACACAGAGTGTGTGTGTCCAAAGCCAAGAGCCAAGAGTTAGGATCCTTGTAAGAGGGGTGACCTGACTTTTATACTAGGACTCCAGCTGCTCTTAACTGCCCCCTTCTCTCTTAGAATTCTGAGGGGCACTATGGAATTCTGTGATGCAGCTTGAACCCCTCTCAGAAACATGGATATTACAAAAACATTTTCCATATTAATTCTTTTGTGGAAGGAAGCTCAAACAACAACACAAAAAGTGAAAAGAAGTTTGCCTTGATATGGATTCAGAATCCATCAGTTCTTTCTCTGGAAGCATGTCATTTTTTTATGATGAGTGCTTTGGGATTGCTTCGGTATTGCCAAGAATAGCTAAGTTATTCATAGTTCTTCATATTACTATATTATTGTCAATATTCTCTAGGACAATATTCTCCTAGTTCTGCTTATTTCACTCTGCTTTGATTCATTTAAATCTTTCCAGGTTTTTCGCATCTCCTCTTGCTTCTCATTTCTGACAGCACAATCGTATTCCATTCCACTCATATACTATAACTTAATTCAGCCATTCCCCAATTGATGGGTATCCCCTATTTTCCAATTCTTTGTCTGTACAAAAAGATCTGCTTTAAATATTTTTGTACATATAGGTCTTTTTTTCCCTTTCTTTATCTCTTTGGAATACAAACTTAGTAAAGGTATTGCTGTATCATAGGGCATGCACAGTTTTATAGCCCTTTGAGCATCGGTCGAAATGGCTCTTCACAATGGTTGAATCTGTTCAAAACTTCCCCAATAGTGCATTAGTGTCTAAATTTTCCCACATCTCTTCCAAGTTTTACATTTTCCTTTTCTTTCATAATAACCAATCTGATAGCTGTGGGGTGGTACCTCATAGTTATTTTAGTTTTCATTTCTTTAATAATAATTTAGAGCATTTTTCTGCATGTCTTTAGACAGTTTAATTTGTCTGAGAACAGCCCATTCATATCTTTTGACCATTTATCAATTAGGGAATGTGTTTAAGAAATGAGGCCTCTATTAGAGAGACTTTTCTTTTTTTGCACTCTTATAATTACTGTGCATTACTCTCTACCCTCTTTCCCTTTGTTAATTTCTGATCACTACATTTTCCCTCTTTTATCTCAACTTCACAGCTGCCTCTTATCCCCTCCTCATCCCTCTTTCAGTAAGATAGATTTCTATAACCAATTGATTAAATTTCTTCCCTCATTGAGTCAATTCTGATGAGAGTAAGGTTCAAGTGCTCCCCTTCCAAATTTCCCTATCTCCTCTCTACTGTAAATGTTCTTTCATGACTCTTTTATGTGGGATAATTTACTCCCATTTTATTGTCCATTCTCCCTTCTCCCAATGCATTCTTCTTTTTTAGATTTTAATTTTTAGATATTATCCCTTCATATCCAACTCATCCCCTTGCCTTCTGTCTATGTATACTACTTTAAACTTTACTAATAATGATAAAGTTCTTAAGAATTAAAAGAATCATTTTCCCATATAGGTATGTAAACAGTTGAACTTTTTTGAATATTTATAAATTTCCCTTTCCTGTTTACCTTTTTGTGCTTCTCTTGAGTCTTATGTTTGAGACTCAAATTTTCCACTCATCCCTGATCGTTTCATTGGGATTGTTTGAAAGTTTCATTTCATTGAATATCCATTTTTCACCATAAAGTACAGTGCTCAGTTTTACTAGGAAGGTGATTCTTGGTTGAAATCTTAGCTACTTTGCACTCTGGCATATCATATTCTAGGACCTTTGATTATTTAATATAGAAGCTGCTGGAAATATTTTCTCTTTGACCTAGAACTTCTGGAATTTGGCTATAATATTCCTAAGAATTATCCTTTTGGGATATTTTTCAAGAAGGGATCAATGGATTCTTTCCATTTCTATTTTACCTTTTGTTTCTAAAGTATCAGTGCAGTTTTTCTAGATATTATCTTGAAAGGTGATATTTAGGCTCACTCTTTTTTTTTAATCATGCCTTTTAGGCAGTCTAATAATTATAAGATTATCTATCCTGGACTTATTTTGCAGATAAATTATTTTTCCATTGGGTTAGTTCACATTTTCTTCTGTATTTTCATTTTTTTAACTTTTTAAATTTTTTCTTGATGTCTCATGGAGACATTAGCTTCCACTTGCCCATTTCTAATTTTTAAGACATTATTGTCTTAAGTGACCTTTGGGTACTCCTTTTCGATTTGGCCAATTCTACTTTTTATTTTTATTTATTTATTTTTAAAGCCCTTACCTTCCATTTGGGAATCAATACTACATATTGCTTCCAAGGCAAAAGAGCAGTAAGGGCTAGGAAATGAGGGTTAAGTGACTTGCCCAGGGTCACACAGCTAGGAAGTGTCAGAGGCCAGATTTGAACCGAGGACCTCCTGTCTCTAGCCCTGGCTCTCAATCTACTGAGCCACCCAGTTGTACCCCCTCCATTCTACTTTTTAAAGAGTTATTTTATCAGTGAATTTTAAAATTCTTTTTTTTTCATATGGTCAATTCTGTCTTTTAAGAAGTTCTCTTCAGTGCAATTTTAAATACTTTTTTTCCATTTGGCAAATTCTGCTTTTATAGAAGTTCCTGCCTTCAGTGGATTTTTATGCCTCTTTTAACAATTGGCATATTCATTTTCATTTTCATTGTCATTTTTTTCTTCAACATTTTTTGTGCCTTCTGTACCAACCTGTTGACTTTCTAATGTTTTTCCTATTTTACTCTCATTTCTTTTTTGAGTTTTTCTTCTACCTCTCTTATTTTATTTTTGAAATTGTTTTGAGCTCCTCTTTTAATCATTTTTGGGCTTCAGAACAATTCATATTTTTCTTAGAGTCTTTGGTTGCAGCAGTATTATCTGTCTTTTTCTGAGTTTGTGATTTTGTCTTCCCTGTCACCAAAATAACTTTCAATACTGAGTTTCTTTTTTTCCTGTTGTTTTCTCATTTTCAAGTCCTTTTCTTTTTTTCAACTTAAAAAAATAACAGTTAAAGTTAGGTTCTATGACTATGGTTAAGGGGCAATGTTCCAAGTTTCATGTTCTTTGTACATCTCCCTTCAGAGCTAAATCTGAGGAACTATAAGCTTTCTGTCCTACCAAGGTGATATGATGTAAGGAGTGGTGTGTTTTCTCCTGGGGATAGTGGAGCCAAGATGGAGGAATAACTTGAACAGCAGCTCCATGTCACCATGGGAATCTTCTCTGCCAATATTAAAATATTACCACAAGGGGCAGCTGGGTAGCTCAGTGGAGTGAGAGTCAGGCCTAGAGACAGGAGGTCCTAGGTTCAAACCCGGCCTCACCCACTTCCCAGCTGTGTGACCCTGGGCAAGTCACTTGACCCCCATTGCCCACCATTACCAATCTTCCACCTATGAGACAATACACCGAAGTACAAGGGTTTAAGAAAAAAAAAAAAAGAAAAAAATATTACCACAAAATGAATACAGGAGTGAAAGAACCAACAACAAAACCAAGTAAAACAACTTTCAAGAAAAGAAAAACCTCAAAGGTAGGCAGACAACATCTGGAGCACTGGGGCGAGTGGAGAGCAAAGCCAGAAAGAGGCTGTAGCAAGGAGTGAAGAGCAAGTCAAGAGCAAACCACGCTTCACTCCCAATCCCCACTTCTGCTGTCACAGCTTCTCAACTTAAATTCAAGATAACATTCAGACCCTGAAATCCTGCATGGGCAAATAGGGGCCCAAGCCAACCCTCACCCCTTGAAATTTCAAATCTGTGGATAGGTCCAGAATCCCATCAGAGGGCAATCTGGGAAGAAGGGGGATGATCTGTGTGGACCCAGAGAAAAGCCAGGAATTCCAAACTAGACTTGGGATGAGGACATAATCCACAGTTTGGGGTGAGGACATGGTACACAGGGGGAGTCTCCTTGGGTCTTTTTGCTCAAAGCTAAGGGCATAGCTCCAGGACAGGACAATCAAGGGTGTGCCTGATTGGATGAAGAACATAATGAGACCAAAAACTTGAGTAAAGGTCTGGGATTGGAATTTGATTAACCCCTGGCCTGATCACTTTCAGATTGAAATCAAAAGCTTACACCCAAACCAGAGGAAGTTCTTTAAGCTATCAGCATGTCAAGGGTCAATTGAATCACCAAGGGGAAGGGGCTCTCAGAGCTCTCAGCCCTCAGACCATCTGGTAAATTAGTAGCAATGCAGAAAATAAACTGAGAATAACATAAAGGAAGGACTGAAGTTTAAGAGGGTGCCCCAACTTCCCAGAAAACAGAGCCAACCTATAATTAGAAAGGAAAAAATGAGCAAACAACAACAACGACAACAACAAAAGCTAACTCTAGAGAATTTTATGGAGACAAAGAACAAGGTATAGAAACAGGAGACAGCAAAAACAAAGGAAACACACACACAAAGTCTAAAAGAAAAATATGGATTGGATACAGAGTCAGAAAGAGCTCAAAATACTTCAAAAAACAAATTAAGAGAGACAGAGGAAAAGTGGGGAAGAGAAATGAAAGTGTTGTGAGAACAAATGGGCCAATTCATAAAGGAAAATGAAAAACAGAGGAAAACCAGGTCTTAAAAGTCAGAATTGACCATCTAGAAACTAATGATTTCATGAGAAATAAAAAAAAAACAATAAAGCAGAATAAAAGGAATGAAAAAGGGGCAGCTGGGTAGCTCAGTGGAGTGAGAGTCAGGCCTAGAGACAGGAGTTCCTAGGTTCAAACCCGGCCTCAGCCACTTCCCAGCTGTGTGACCCTGGGCAAGTCACTTGACCCCCATTGCCCACCCTTACCACTCTTCCACCTATGAGACAATACACCGAAGTACAAGGGCAAATAAATAAATAAATAAACAAATAAACAAATAAATAAAAAAAAAGGAATGAAAAAAACAGAGGAAAACATTAAATATCCTATTTAAAAAAACTGACCTAGAAAATAGATGTAGGAGAAGACATAATTTGATAATTATTGAAATACATGAAATCAAGGAATACCTGAAATACCATGATCAAGAAAAAATCCTGGACATTATATTACAAGCAATTATCAAAGAGAGCTTCAAACAAGAAAATAAAATTGAAATAGAAACAATTCACAGATCACCTCCAGAAAGAAATCCTCAATTGACAACTTCCAGGAATATAATAGCTAAATTCAAGAGACACCACGCCAAGGAAAAAAATACTTCAAGTAGCTAGAAACAAACCATTCAAATACAAAGGATCAGGATCACATAGGACCTAGCAACTTCTACATTAAAAAGTTGAAAGTCATGGAATATGATATTCAGGAAGGCAAAAGATTTGCATTTACAAGCCAGAGTCACCTATCCAGTAAAATTGAGCATATTCTTTCAGTGGAAAAATGATCATTCAATAAGATAGAAGACTTACAATTATTCCTGAGTAATAAACCAGACCTAAACAAAAAATTTCAAGTCTAAACATGCGACACAATAGAAGTCCAAAAAAGGTAAATAACAAAGAGAAAATTTAAGGGACTCATTAAGGTTAAAATGTTTATACACACACACGCAGATATATATACACACACACATATATATATACATATATGTATATATACATATATGATTTCTTTAATTCTCAAATTTCCTCTTAGTAGTAGAAAAGATAGAAAGAATTTACTCAGAAAGAGAGTGGAAAAGTTAGCTGATTATGATGATATGATGTACATGATGACATGATATATAGGTAAATGTGATGGTATTGAATGATATGTATGTACAATATGATATGTTTGCTTATGAATGATATGCGAAAAATCAGTCAAAGGCTGAAAGAGAGGGTTGCACCCAAAGAAAAGGGAAGGGAGAAGTAGAATGGGAAAAATTATATAACCTAAAGAGACGTGAAAAATTACTGTAGAGAGGAAAGGATAAGGATGGTATTGGGCAATATTTAAAATTTACTCTCATTTTAACAGGCTCAGAGAGGGAAAAACAACTATAATCAGTGGGATATAGAATTCTATCTTACCCTACAGAGAAGTAGAAGAGGAATACAACAAGGGAAGGGGGAGGTAATTGAAGGTAGGGGAAAGTTGGGGGGGGGTGACAAAAAAGCAAAATATTGATGACGAGGAATAGAGTGAAAGGAAATAGAGCAGGATCTAAAGGGTATAATAGGAGGAAGGGCAATACACAGTTAGTAATCATAATGCTGAATGTGAATGGGATGAAGTCACCCATCAAATAGAAGCAGATAGCAGAGTGGATTAAAAGCCAGAATCATATTATATGTTGTTTACAAGAAACATATTTGAAGCAAGGTTTCAAGCCAAAATTCATAGATTCAAGGTAAAAGACAAGCTGAATTTATTATACATCATCTAAAATTAAAAAAAAAAAGCAGGAGTAGCCATTATGATACCAGACAAAGCCAAAGTAGAAATTGATCTGATTAAAAGAGATAAGGAAGGAAATTACATTTTGCTAAATGGTACTATAAACAATGAAATAATATCATTACTAAACATTTATGCACCAAATGGCATAGCATCTAGATTTTTAAAGGAGAAATTAGGGGAACTCAAGGAGGAAATAGATAGTAAGACCATACTAGTGGAGGATCTCAACCTTTCCCTTTCACAACTAGATAAATATAACCAAAAATAATTAAGAAAGAAGTAAAGGAAATAAATGAAATACAAGAAAAAATAGAGCTAATAGATATCTGGAGAAAACTGAACAGGGATAAAAGGGAATACACCTTCTTCTCAGCAGTACATGGTACATATACAAAGATCAACTATGTACAAGGAAATAGAAATATTGTGAACAAATGCAGAAAAGCAGAAATAATAAATGCAACTTTTTCAGAAAATAATGTGATAAAAATTATAATTAAAAAAGGTCCATGGAAAAGCAAATTTAAAATTAATTGGAAATGAAATAATGTAATTATTAACAACTTGGGAGTGGGTCAAAGAAGAAATCATAGAAACAATTACAGACTTCATCAAAGAGAATTACAATAAGGAGTCAATATATCAAAACCTAATGGATAAAGCCAAAGCAGTATTGAAGGGAAAAATTATATCCATGAGTGTCTATAGAAACAAAATAGTGAGGGAGGAGAGCAATGAAATGTGCTTACAAATTAAAAAATTCGAAAAAGAACAAATTAAAAATTCCCAGATAGAAACTAAATTGGAAATCCTGAAAATTAAAGGAGAAATTAATAAAATTTAAAGTAAAATAATAATATTGAACTAATAAATAAGACTAGGAGCTAGTATTTTGAAAAATCAAATAAAACAGAGACAGTATTGGTTAATCTAATCAAAAAAAGAAAGAAAAGAATCAAATTAACAGTATCAAAGATAAAAGGCTGTTCTCACTTCTTATGAAGAGGAAATTAAGGTAATTATTAAGAATTATTTTGCACAATTATATAGCAATAAATATGAAAATCTGGGTGAAAAATATAAATTGCCTAGATTAACAAAAGAGGAAATAGACTACGTAATCCCATCTCAGAAAAAAAGAAATTGAACAAATCATCAAGGAACTTCATATGAAAAAAATCCCCATTGTACACAGAAACTGATGCATTGTGGCACAATTGAATGTAATAGATTTTTCTATTAGCAACAATGCAATGATCCAAGAGAAACCAGAGGGACTTATGAGAAAGAAGGCTATCCACATCCAGAGAAAGAACTCTGAGAGTAGAAAGGCAGAAGAAAAACACATTATTAATCACGTGTTTTGATAGGGATATGATTGGGGTTTTGGTGTTAAAAGAGCACTCTACTGCAAATATGAATAACATGGAAATAGCTTTTGAACAATTATACATGTATAACCCAGTGGAATTGCTTGTCAGTTCTAGGAGGGCAGAGGGAAGAGGATTGGGAAAAATCATGAATCATTTAACCCTGGAAAAAAAATTTTTAATAAATTTAAAACAACAACAATGGTGATGACAACTATGACAACAATACTTTCCTGGCCTGTATTCTGGTCTGTGAGCAACCACAAGCACTCTTTTCTGCCCTGGACGTGTGACCAGTTTTCCCCTGCTCCCCTAGAGCCTCAATCCTTGTTGTGTGCTAGAGTTTGTAGGAAATATAAGTAAGGGTAATGGGGTCACCAGGGATATTATAAATAAACTAAGTGGTTTGTGGGTACACACACTGGGATTTATGAGAGACTAGACATGGACATGAAAACCTGAACAGTCAAGCTACTCCTAACTGACAAAGGTCAGTTAGCCAACTGTCACCATGGGCCAGAGGCTTTGAATCCAACAGACAAGGTAACAGGATATAACTGGGTTTAATTATGAACAACTAAAAGGTGAGATAGGGATATCTACTCTAAAACCTTAAATCTAATGACATAACCCACAGGGAAAGGAAAGACTTATTTCTACACTAACTTAGTAATCTAAACTGACAGGGCCCAAGGAGCAGTGGAATCTCTGGGTAACTGCCTCAGACCTGGAACCTGCCAGGCTTGAGCCGCTCAGCTAGGGACTTTGTGGCTTTGGGATTCTCACTGCAATCCACTGATGATCTCTGGATGCCAAGAGCCAAGGTTGTCTCAGGTACCAAGTAGGGAGGGTTTGCTTGAAAAGCTGTCCACCAGATCTCAAACTTTCTCCTCTTCTTTGGCACAGGACTGTTGATCTTCTCTCTCTGCTAGATGCCACTACTCAGGATCCCAGGGGAAAATCAGGAAGCAGGGTGTCCTTTGCTCTGAGATCTCCCAGGCTGGCAACAGTTTTTGCCCACCACTAATAGAGTCCTCTCTCAGGGCACACACACACTTTTTCCTGCTCCTTTATTCCATCCTGGAATTCCCAGCTCCAGCTCCTTCCTGCTAGATACATCTTAATACCTAATCAGTAACTAATCTTATCTTCCTCACAAGTTCCTCTTCACTCTGAGACTTCAACCCAGCCCTGCAACATAGATCTGTATATTGTCAATGTGACAAGCGTCTTGTTCTCAGAGCTAACAAAAAGATCCTCGTAATATCCTTCTGAATAGTTGTCAGACCTTCTGCCACCATTGTCTGTGACTGAGAGGTTTAGAAACCTTTGCTGCTGATTTAGCCACCCAAACCCTGTTGCAACGGTAGGGCCCTCTTTGGCATCTGATTTGAATTCTACTTTGCACTGGTGTGACAGATGTTTCACGCTATCCTAAGATGTTTTGGACTAAAAAATAATTACACCCTGACTTTAAAAAAATTTTTAATTTGAATATTTTCCCATAGTTACATGTTTCATGTTCTTTCCCTCTCCCCTAAACCCCTCAACCCCCCTTAGCCAATGCACAATTCCACTGGGCTTTACATGTATCATTGATCAAGACGTAATTCCATATTATTGATAGTTGGACTGGAGTTATCATTTAGTGTCTACATCCCCAATAATATCCCCATCAGCCCATGTGTTCAAGCAGTTGTTTTTTTTCTTACATTCTTACTTTTTGAGGGTCATGCTGCTCCAGAATTTGTATTGAGGTTTCATATAATAGTTTTTTGGAAAGTAATTTGGGAAAGTATTTTGGTAGAGCTCAAGTAGGTCTGTGTAACTTTTCCTCCATCTTTGCTCTCCCATAACCTGTATCTTTTCTTTCCCATATAAATAAAAATTTTATGAGTCATCTATATACAAATTGAATTCATTCCCATTGAAAGTATTAGTAGGGAATTAGCTACCTCTGTCAAATGATATTCAACGATAGACTCCAAATGTAATAGGCAACTTCTGGGAAGAAGATGGAGACCAACTTGAGTGACAGATCGTCAGTTGTAGAATTTAGAATTTACCCAGTTGGCATGAGCCAAGGGCAAAAGACAGTTGCTACCACCACTATAAAAGCCCAGGGGCAGAACCCTTTGAGATCTCAGTTTTGCAAAGGATCGGATCCCAGGTGGTGAGGGTGGGTAGGTCTATAGACCTGCACTCCAGTATCTGTACCTTATTGCCTCAAGCAATCAATTCAAATATTACTGAACAAGGCTGAGAGTTAAACATCAACATCTACCAAGAAGAAGATCACAAGCCCTCCTTTTACCTGGTCTAGGCTATAGCTGGGCCTGCCCAGGGTCTGTGAGGGAGAGGAATCTCTCTAGCCAGCTGCCAACCTGTTACTGATTAATCAGCCTATTCTAGCTTCCATAGATTTAGCATAGCAGTCCCCAACATCATTTTCCTTATCCTGGACCTTACTCTTTTAAGTTTATAGCATTAAATCCTTGAACCCATTTAAGTGAAGACTGATATCATTCTAAGAGCAAGTGGATATTACATCCATAAGGGAAAGGGGATTTTATCGAAGTCATAGTCATCGGTGTTATCCAACCCAGTATCAATAATTATCTTTATTACACACCTTTTATCATCAACCCAATCCCAAGCCTAATAATAAGAGGAGCTGTGTGGGTCAATAATCAGCTTCTCATCTGATCAATTAGGCTTGGGCACTGTTTGTGAGGTCAAGTGCTTAGCTGAGCTGAGCATTTCTAAACCCTGATGTTTACCAGCTCACCTTGGTGGCCATTCAGGCGTCCCTCTCCTCACTCAGCTTAGATCCATTTGCCATCTAAGGATCTTGGGCCAGCTTCATCAGGTCCATCTTGCTCAAGCACCATACCACCCTGTATAACACAAATGGTGTAGAGAATATAAAATTCCCTTGTATTGGTTAAATATAAAAAGTGTTTGACTTGATAAAACAAACCACAACCTTATGGGTTCTTTGAAAATAAGATGGCTCCCATCCTCCCATTCTTAAGATTCTTTAAGAAATATAATAACAAAAACAGCCTTTCAATGACCCAATAATAATAAAGATAAAGCAAGAAATAGGAAGAGATTCATATTTATTAAATTATTTACTATTATGATGCCTATAGTTGAGGTCAAGGAATTAGTTTGGTCAATAATTCATAAATTGATGGTTGATGATTCTTTGTATATTAAAGACAAAGATTCAGGGTCCTGTATCATCTTAAATGCTACCCTCCCTCTGTCTTCCTGACAGCACAGGAAAAGGCAATTCAATATACAGCATATATTCATTATTAAGGAAGAAAAAAAAAGCATTATCTTCAAAGTTTTTTAATTGTAAACTTGCAGTTTTTGGAAACATCCTCAGTTCCATGTTATGTTTTATATTCATTACTTTTGCCCTTCATCTTTATGCCTTGGTTTCCCTATTTTCTACCTTGGGAAGGCCACATAATCATTTTTTTCATGATTCAGTGGTGATGTGAGGCACAAGTAGAAACTGTTTATATTGGATGCTGACTGAACATTGTACCATTCTACCAAGGAACTCAATGATTGTCGTTACAAAGATAAATGTTTACTTTTATTGGACACAGCTGACTCTTTATAGGAAATAGAAGTTCAATGGCTTGGAAAAAGGATAAGCACACTAATGTGTTCATGATTTTATAGGAGGCAGCCTGGAGAACAGCTTATGAGACAGGGAGTCATGAAATTTGAGTCTGATTCCTGTTTTAGTGCCAATTTGTATGACTTGAAGCCAAGTAATGTGTCCAAGTTCAGATTCAAGGTTTTGTAGTTCTTTTTTATTTTCCATATAGATATAAATTCTTAGATTAAAGTAGTATACAATGGCACAACAATAATAATCATTTCCTTACATCACCACAAAAGTATAACAATTAACTAATTTAAAATAGAAATATCTATCTAAATTTGAATATTGGAAATTTAGAGCAGAAAACTACAGGGAATCTTTAAGATCATACAACATTTAGGACTTTTTATATCCAATTTGTCCTTGAATTTATTTGTAGTTATTCCCATGGGACTACACTTGTATTTGTTGAACCATCTTTCTAATTATAATATTGGGTGAATGTCAAGTAAAAAGGGAGTGCTTAATTCTTCTCTACTAGAAAACAAAAATATCAGGGTGAGGCATTTTTAGACTTGATGAACTATGTCTGTAAATATACATATATTCTTATGAATTTATGTAATATGTGTGTGAATGAATATATACATATTAAATATTGATGGGGTGGATAGATATTTCTGCCAAATGTGTGATTTATTGCTTTAGAGAGCTTTTAGTGAAAAATTAGCTAGCATCTACACAATGTATTGGATAGATAATTGGCCCCAGAGTAAGGTAGATGCGAGTTCAGATATGGCCTTATACATCCTAGTGTTACAATTAAAAAATTATTTGGAGTCTGTATATTAACTTATAATTATTTACTAAATATCAAAATAGTTGGTCTGTCATATAACTGTTTATCTAGATAATCTAAGCTTGCTCCTCACCTTACATCTCCATTCATTCTCATTGCTTGGCTAGAAACTCCTGCTGTTTGCCTAGGGAAAAAAAAGACCAACAAACATCCTTGGCCCAAGACTTTATTACTCTACATCCAGTTACATCACTTTTTCAAAGTCCCCTGATTGGACAGAGTTGACCTCAGTCCAAGTCAGAGACAGGTCTTCTGTATGTCAGGAGTCAAATGAAAACAAGGGGCAAATGTCCTTTGGATTGCCAGGAGTCACATAGGACAGACAAGAGGCAAGTATCTTCCTAGACACTGACCCTATGTCTTCTGGCATCCTTCATCCTTCCAGAATATGCATGTGTGCCCCTCATACAGATAGGCCTCAAACCTTGTTTTTTAATCCAGTCAAAGGGTGGGACCTGAACTGAAACCCAATTTACTAGAGAAATATAATACTGGTTTCAGGGTACCAAGAAAAGGGGTGAAAACCAGTATTCAATTCTCACACTAACTGTTTGGCCTGTGCAAGTGATTTAACCCCTTTTTACCTCAGTTCCTCATCTGTAAAATAAAAACATATTGGAAAAGAAAATAGCAAACCACTTTAGTATCTTTGATAAGAAAACCCCATGGACATAAGATCCCTGGGATTATGAAGATTTAGACACAACTGAATAGCAAGTGAAGAACTATCAATACAAATCAGCATATTTTCTGATGTTTTAGGAATTAGAATTTTGTCTGAATGTCTTGTTATATAATATTTAGCTTTTGCAAAATACTTTACAGAGATTTCATAATTTGTGCCTCATCATTACTCTGAGAGCAAAGCAAAATAGTAATTTTTATTCCCATGTTGCAAATGAAAAACTTGAGGGTCGTGTAAAACAAGTGACAGTCAATTTTTTATATAGCCAGTTACTGCCAGAGTTTTGGCTAAATCCCACACTTTCTGGGTTCATATATGTTGGAAGCTCTTTGCTAATTGTAGAGATAGAGAAAGATTGGTTGAAGTGATATTTTGGTTCAATTTTCCAGAACATGTAGAAAGAAAGTGAATGTTAACACGTGAAAATGAACAAAATATACTAAACAAAAGGAACAATTGGAGAAAAGAGAGGAAATGGTAAGAGGCTGAAAAACAGTATGTAATCGTAGCCTTCATCTAAATGACTATATGCTAATGCAAGGTAAGATTAGAAAAGTGCTGCTAAATTATCTGCAGACTTTATTGGAATATATGTAACATAACTTGAACTCAATAAAAAGCAAACTAAAATTTGTTTTCATTGTTGTTGCCTGTTCTCCTTTCAGATGCCATTAATGTAATGTTATCTGTATGGGATACAGACAAGGTATGAGCCAGACTGCTTGAACACATGGCTATCAAGAAATTAATTTCTCATCATTGATAACATGTGCAAACATAATTTTTCCTCAGTATATTTTTCTTGCTTTATGTGGCTTAAAATCTGCTGCTGCTCACAAATCCATTTCCCGGGTTATTTAATACTTTTTTTTATTCTAGGGCCCTATAAACCAAGGATTAAAGGCAATAGCATTCTTTAACTTAAATGCAAACATAACATTTCTTTTAGATCAATGATTTCATTTCTCAATGAAGAAAAAAGATTCTATAAGATACTTGTTTAGAAATTTGCAGTATGAAGCCAAATTTAAGACCTGGACTTATTTAGAGAATTGGAAGTATATGAGGATTCATAGTTATCACTCCTTAATACAATGTATTGATTTATTTTCTGATCCTATTATAAAACCTAGGATATCATCAGTGCTAGTTCATCTTTTTCCTTAATGGTTTATATCTGAGAGAATAATGTTCATCAGGTGTTTTAGTCAATTCAGACCTAATAACTTCTGTAGAACATTGCAAAGGACTATTGCCTTTGTTGGTTACAATGCCCAACAAATGGGTGTTGTATTTTGTCAAAGGCTATTTCTGCAGCTATTGGGATAATTGTGATTTCTGTTGGTTTGGTTATTGATATGGTCAATTATGTGGATGATTTTCCTAATATTAAAACATCCTTGTATTCCTGGGAAAAATCTCACCTGGTCATGTTTGATCATCCTCATGTAGTCTTTTTGCTAGCATTTTTAAAAGCCTTTTGCATCTATGTTCATTAAGGAGACTGGTCTGTAGTTTGTTTTTTTTCCCCTCTGCTTTCAGTCTGCCTGGCTTTGGAATCAGTACCATATTTGTGTCATAAAAATAATTTGGTAAGACTCCTTCTTTGCTTAGTTTGTCAAATAATTTATATAATATTGGTATTAGTTGTTCTTTAAATGTTTGATAGAATTCACTTGTGAATCCATCTGACCCTGGGTATTTTTTCTTAGGAAGTTCCTTGATGATTTGTTCAATTTCTTTTTCTCACAGGGGATTATTTAAATATTCTATTTCCTCTTTTCTTAATCTAGGCAGTGTATATTTTATAAATATTTACCCATTTCACCTAGATTGCTATATTTATAGCCATATAAATGGGCAAAATGGATTTTAATAGTTTCCTTAATTTCCTCTTCATTAGAGGTGAGGTTGCCCTTTTCATCTTTGATACTTTTAATTTTATTTTTTCTTTCTTTTATTGATTAGATTGACTAGTATTTTATTTGTGTTTTTTTTCAAAGTACCAGCTCCTAGCCTCATTTATTAGTTCAATACTTCTTTTACTTTCAATTTTATTAACTTCTCATTTGATTTTTATGATTTCCAATTTAGTTTTTATCTGAGGATTTTAAATTTGTTTTCTTTCTAATTTTTTTTAAGTTGCATGCCCAATTCATTGATCTCTTCCCTCTCTTATTTGTTGATATATTCACTCAGTGATATAAATTTTCCCCTGACTGCTTTGGTTGTATCCCATAGATTTTGATAAGTTGTTTTCTCATTGTCATTCTCTTCAATAGAATCAATAATTATTTCTTTGATTTGTTCTTTAACCTGACAGTTTTGAAGAATTAGATCATTTAGCTTTCCAATTAATTTTAAATCTGCATTACCATAAGCCCTTTTAAATTAATTTTTATTTTATTATTATCAAAAAAATTGCTTTTATTATTGCTGCTTTCCTACATTTATTTGCAATGTTTTTATGTCATAATACATGGTCAATCTTTGTATATATGCCATGTGTTTCTGAAAAGAAGGTGTATTTCTAAGAGATGTTCTTAACTCTAAGATCAGCCATTTATCTCCTATGCCATCTTTTCTCTCATTCATTTAATGTTATTAGTATTATGGATTGGTAATTTGTCCATGTGCTGTTCATGAATTATAGATAACATATTTACCTTTCTTGATTTGTACTTACAAATTTAACAATGGTCATATGCCAACAGAACAGACTTTTCCCCCAATGTTTTACAAAGAGACCAAACTAATATCTTCCATAATTTTATACTCAAACTTTAGGGACCAAATAGTCTCAAAAAGAATGCATCACAAGTTTTTGGAGCTCTGACTGAAATCAGCAATCATGAAGTCTAACCTACAACTGAAAAAGAATTCTTCTTACAATGAATCTTAACATCATCCACTATTTTCTCTAATATTTCCATTGAGGGGTAATTTACATACCCTGAGGGAGTCCACACATTTTTAGATGATAGTTGCCTATTACCTCCAGGCTGGAATATAAATTCTAATTGGTATTTAAATTCCTTTCTAACCATTCTCCAGCCTACTTTTCCAAACTTATTACACGTTATTTCTATACTGTTTTCAAGTAAATCTGGCCACTTTATTCCCCATGCATGGTAATCAAGCTCCTATCTCTCTCCCTTTGCACTGGCTATCCCTCATGCCTTCAATAATCTCCTTTTTGCTTCTTAAATTCCTTAATTATCTTAAAAAATCAACTCAATGTCACCTTCTACAGAAAGACATTTCTGGTTCCCATGTGTGTTAATATCTCCAAAGGTCTTGTATTCACTTTATATACATTTTGCATATACCAATATATTATTTCTGGGACCAAGCAAAAGAAATTTAATTCCAATTCCACATGAATGTTATTTAAGTACTTTAAGATAATCTCTTTTACAGGCTTACTTTTCCAATTACTACAAATAATCCTCATATGAAATGAACTAAGTATCCTAAACGATTTTTGATGAATTGCTTCTATATGCTTCCCAACTAGTCAGTGTTATTCTAAAATTGTAGGACCTAGAACTCAAGTCTGTAATCAGGACTGAACATAGTTATACCATTCCCAGAGCTCTGTCTGTAACAGTTACTTTCCATTACCTAATAATATTTATAATCCTTTAAGTAACATCTGTTAATCTCTTAGCAAATACATGAATCTATTCATATAAAATCTTTCTTCAATAAGTCCCCCCGCAAAAAAATGTTCCAGTAGCAAGATGACCTATGTCAAGAAATTCTCTAGCTCTTGCAGAACACATAGATTTTCTTTATTGCCTGGGACTCATTCACTAGATGAAAGGTAAATAAAACTCCTCTGAGTCAAATGCCTGAATATTCCAAGTTTGCTGAGTTTGTTAATTGTTTAGGATGGCTCAACAGATAAAACAAATAAACAATCACTTCATTAATCATCAGTTCTACTGTCATTCTGCATCACTTTAATATGCCATTTGCCCTTATTATTTTTAAAGTCCTAATCACTGTAATTATCCCCCCCCCCGTTCTTTTGCCACTCCCCCCATTCCACTATCCAAAGAGAGGCCAAGTTCTATTTATTTGGCCTTCATGGTTTCTTTTGTCACTCTTTTTTTGGCTTAAACTGTCATTACCAAAATTACAACTCAATCATCACTCTCTAGCATTATCATAACATCCTAAATGATCTTCACCTCTATATTTCTCATCAATTAAGTCAATATTTGCATTTTGTACCACAACTTAAGAAATATGAAATTCAGGATTTTCAGAATTTTGATCACTGTTGAAATATATCTTTTTACCTAGGTTTGGTAAATAAATCTCTCTCTTTCTTCCTTTTTTTCCCTGGAAACATTGTGACTTCCTCAAGAGGGTTCTAACCTGAAAGTGGAGAGGAGGCAATGGTCCATATTTTCATTTATTACTGAGAATAAAGGGTATGAACTGAGAATATGGTGAAGTTCAGTAATTTGGGGTTAAAACCCTTTTGTTTTGTATTAGATACTAAAATATTTAGATACTACGTACGGATTCTATGTCAGAATAGTGGTAACGGCTTGATATTTAGGTTAAGTGACTTCCCTAGGATTGCTCAGCTAGGAATTATCCAGCTAGCTGCCCCTGAGAAATCATAATTTATAGTAGTTAAAATCAAAGTAGAGATTCAAATATTAAATTCATGTTCTCATATACCTATTAGCCAGAGTTTTTTATATAAGTAATGTAAAGGTGCCTTAACAATAATAATAAAAGATAGATAAATCTAAATTTAAATTCATCACTGAAACTGGTTTGAATATAATAATTGTGATAAAAATAATTATTATGTAATAGCTGACATTTATTTAGCACTTTAAGGATTGTAAAAGACTTTATATATCTTAACTCATTTGATCCTCACAATAATGTTGTACTCTAAGTGATATTCTTATCCTTATATTACAGATAAGAAAACTGAGACAGAGAGATTGAGTAATTCAGAGCAAAACAACAATTAGATGTCTGAAGCAGGATTTGAGGTATATCAGATTTTCCTGATTCCAAATCCTATACTCCATCTCCTGTACCACCAAAGTTCTTCATGTGAATATGACTCTTGATTCATTGCCCTGTAGCAAATTTGACACAGAATTAGAGGGGAATTGGCTATTTTAAGAAATCATATAAAATGCTATGTAGTAGAGCTGCAGAATGCAAAACAAAAATTCATTCATTTGAGGAAATTCAGAAGAGAAACAAAGGGATAGTATTAAGATAAGGATACATGGAAGGAGAAATTGTAAACTGTATACAAGAGGTCATTAAATTGTATACAAGAGGTCATTAAACCAGGTAGAGGAAATGGAAGGTGAGTTCAGTAAACAGTTCCAAATATTGCATTTGAACTTCTATAACTTAGTATAGATCAAAAAATTGTCAAATCTGGTAAAGAGTCTGAGTTCAAATTTTGTTCAACTGTTTACGGATCTTGCAACATGAATCTATTTTTTCATTCCTAAAATAACAGTGTTGAATTGTAAGTTGTTTTTACTCTCATCCAGTTCTAAATCCATGATCAGATGGTCCCTTAGTAAATGTAAATACCTTTACAATTTTTATCTTTAATAGTTTAAGAATTCAACAAAAATATCTATTCATTTTATTCTTACCTGTGAGGAGTAATTTTTAACTTGAATAGAATATACAGGAACCTTGGAGGAAAGTTAGCAAATCATCATAAAATTTATGCTAGATAAGAAAGAAAAAGATTAACATAAGCTTGTACACTTCATATAATTTCAAAGAAATGGATTTCAAAGAATTCCAAGAATGGATAGTTGGACATCTTAGTATAAAATACTAAAAATGAAATAAAGCTAAGAGAAATTGAGTACTTATGAACGTAAAACATTCCTGACACAAATGCAAGTAACTTAAATGAAAAAGACAAGGTAAGGGAGCTATCTTAGATAAATGTTAATCAAGGACATCAGTCCCATATAGTAAGCCTTCAGAGTTTCTCTTAGTGAATATTAAGTTAACTTAGGGAACAGGGGAAAACATGGAGACCAAAGATTTCCTTTTAACTATGGTAGTTAAGCACTGGGAGATTCTACCCAGCAGCAAAGGGTTGAGTGTAATGCAATGCTTGGGCAGCTGCTGTGGAACCGAAGGAAATGGCTTTCTACTAGCTGGCCAATGTGACATCTGGGCTCCGAATTTTGTACACTACTTATGTTCCTCCCAGGAGGTCTCTGTCCTAAGCTCTATTATCTCCATATACTTCCACCTGGTGCTCTCATCAACTCCAATGGTTTCAAATATAATGTCTATGCATGTATCTCCCATACTATCATATGTAGCAGTGGTCTCTCTCCTGAGACCATTATAGCACCACCAAATGTCAAATGGAAATTTTCAGCTGGTGTTTTTTTAATTGTTTGAAACTAGAAGGTAGAAATCATTATCTTTTCCTCTTTAAAACCTTTCTTCTTCTTAACTTTCCTATCTCTTTTGAGGGTAACACCATTAATCAAGTAACCCAGGCACACTATTTTAGGGTAATCTATAACTCTTCTTTTTCCCTCAACACTCATATCCAATGAGTTGCCAAGTTTATTGCTTCAACATCCAAAATAGCTTTCATTTTTCCTACCCATTAGCATAGTAAACATCCTAATTCATGCCTTCCTCATCCCTAGACTTTGTTATTGCAATAGCCTATCTACTCTCTGTATGCAGTCTTCCTTCTCTCCAGTACAATTCTTCATTGCTGCCAAATTGACATTCCTAAAGCACAATTCTGGGCATGCCACTCCTCTGTTCAACAAGCTACAGTGTCTCTAAATTGTAGGATAAAATACAAACTTCAGTTTGGAATTTAAAATCCTTCACACTCTAGCATCAATCTATGTTTCCAGCCTTTTGCCTCTCATTATTCATTTAAGCATGTTACATTCTAACCAAACTATCTCATTTCTTATTGCTTCTATACAATATTCCATTTTCTATCTTTGCTCAGGTTGCCATCTATACATAGAATATAATCCCTCTTCACCTATTATACCTCAGAGAATCCCTGGTTTCCTTCAAGACCCTAATAAATCTTAACTGCATCTATCTAGTAAGTTGCTATGATCTACTTTCCAGAATATTTTTAGTTATCTATTTTTATTTTTCAAGTAATATGCTTATTTTTTATTAACCAGTCCTTCTCACTACTTCATGCCTCTTTACCTTCATCAAGGTAAAGCAAATCTGAAAAAAATAAATGCCTCAAAAAGTAAATTCATAACTTGGCAAAAGTGAAAATTTTCTTTTAACAATATGTGAAAATGTTTATCTTTTCTTGATTTTAATTTCATGATTACTCTGTCAGGAGAAGAGTAGCATGCTTTAATTTTCATAAACCTATGATTTATTATTGTTTTCATCAGTGTCCTAAAGTCATTCAAGATTATTTTTCTATATATTATAAATGTATGATTATCTGAGTTCTATTCATTATTCTCCAAATAAGTTTATAAATGTCTCCATTTTATTTGAAATTGTCCATTTTAACATTTTTATGATATTTAAATGATCCATTGCATTCATAAGTGATCATTTGTTTAGCCAGTACCAAATAGAAGGGAATCACCAATTCTGAACTATCATGAAAAGAGTGTATACAAATATCTTTATATTTGTAGATATTTATTTTTCTCTTCCTATATGTATAATGTGTGTACAGTTGTCCCTTGCTATTTCACTGTATTGCAGGTTAAAAAAAATCTAATTCTGTATCAAAGAGTTTTCACTATATCATGAGATTTTGAGGATGAATACTGTACTCTATACAATGAAAATGCAGTACCCACTATCACTTGCTCAAGTTTGCCCAGGTGAGATGGTACATGCACACTATTGGCTGATGGAATGAAAGGTGACCAACCACAAGCACTGTGTTTTATATCCTGGGCATTGATTGGCTCAGTGACTGTAGCATCAGTCTGTTTGCTCTCCTGCACTGTGCCCATACGTTCAGAAAGGGTTTAAGAGAATATGAAGTGCTTATAAGAGCATGTGAAACATTAATAGGAGTGTGGAAAAGGTTTATAGCAGAGCAGGGAGGATTTATAAAGCCTTAAGATATATATAAACAATAAAATAAATATAATGCCACTACTTTGCAGATTTTCACCTTTGCAGGAGTCTCTGGAATATAACTCCCATGATAGCTGAGGGATCACTGTATACTCAAACATATATATATATATATATATATATATATATATATATATATATGTAATATATATATACTATCTACATATATTATATGTATCATATGTTTGATAGTAGTTTGTATTAAATATATACACTGGAATTCTTAATCATTTAGAGCATTTTTATGATAATTGATAACTTAGAATTCTTCTGAAAATACTTGTTTATATATTTAGATTTTTAAAATAAGAATAAAAATTTTAAATCAAAGAAGAATAAAATATAACTTCTTTCTTGAATATCACAGTTTATGTAGTACTGTAATTATTTGTTCTTACAAAGTTTAATAGAATTCAGTTTTGACTATCTAGGCCTGAAGTTTTATTTATTTATATAGTCATCTATTAATTTATTTGGGTTTTAAGACTTTCTCCATTTATTTTTCTGATATTGGGTTTTAAATTTTTATCCAGATTACATGTTGATAGTTTTTAATAATACTTCTTTGATATTTTGAAATCCATGTGCTCTACTTCTTTCCTGCCTCTCTCTCTTTTCCCAAATAGCAGGCAATATGAGAAAGGTTGTAAATGTGTACTCAACAACATGTGTTTTTGTGTTCATGTTGTGAAAGAAGACACATTGTTTACACTAAAGAAAAATTCAAGGAAGGAAATACATTGAAGAATGGTATGCTTCAATTTACATTCAGACTCCATCAGTTCCTTTTAGGCCAGTTATTAGCCATTTTTGTCAAGAGGCCCTTGGAGTTGTCCTGGATCCTTGCATTGCTGATAATAGTTGTCATTCACAATTGATTATTATATCACTTTGCATCATTTCCTCATTTCATTTTGCATCACTTGATGTAAGTCTTTCTACTGATATTGGATTTTTAGATAATTCTTTCTTCTCTTGTTAAACTTTTCCTAAGTATTCATCTATTTTCTTTAAACTATCAGCTTTTAGCATATAATTGGACAAAATGTTTTCTGATCACTTCTTAAAAGAATAGTTTGATTTTTTTTCTCTCATTTTTTAACCAGATAAACTATTTGTCTTTCACATCAATCCCAAACATATGGTCTGAAGTTCCTGATCTCCCTATGGCCAAGACGTTATTTTTTTCCCCTTTGAGGCTTTATGTATATTTGTTTTGGAATCATTATCTAATTGGGGTTTTCACCCTCATGTATCGCTGTCAATTGATGTCTTCTGTAGTGTAAGGAGGGGAGAAATAGAGAGAGATACCTAGGAATTTTAATGTAACAAACAAATAAAATGAAAAATAAAAAAAAAACCATTATATTTTTCAATTTCCTAGTTTATTGTGGACAGGACCTGGCTGATCTTGAGTATGGTTGGCTAAATAAGACAGTTCCTTCTAGGGTCTTTTGGGCATTTTTGGTGTCAGGGCCTTCTTGGGAGTTTCCCCATTGTCACAAGTCTTCCAGCTCTCTTCATATTATTGCCTCTGTATAGCCTCCTCTTCCATGGTTTCTGAGGTTTGCAACTACTCCCAAGCTGAGTTCCAGATACAGCATTCAGTGACTGCTCAGCAGGATTTAGCCTATGACTTTTCTTCCACATCTTTCCTCTAGCTTTTGACGAAGGACAGACAATCCCAGGCATGAGGAGGGCTGACTTCTCTAGGCTGGATTTGAGCCCTGCTAGGATTGCCCTAGCTTTGGGCTCTGGTTCTGGCAGTGCTGTGCTGGACAAAGCAGAAAGGTCAGGCTGTTCTGTCATAGGCTTGGTCAGCTAACTATACTTAGGGAAGGCTTGGGTACTATTTGTCCCAGCAAGAAAGTTCTAGGAACCTGAACTAGATTCCACAAAATTCCTCAAACTCTTTTACAAACAGACAGGGTTTTGGAAAAGACTCCAGTTGGCCTGCGCTTCAGTGCTGCAGAGTTCAGGCAGGGGAGGGCTGGGATTACCAGAGGTCTTCTACCCTTAAGTACATGAGATAAGTCTCTGAAACTTTAAGTTTCAGTGAAGATACAAATCATAGAATCATAAACTTAGGGATAAAAGGGACTTTGAAAACTATTCATTCTAACTTCTTACTTTTATAGATGAAATTTCAGCCAAGAGACCAAAGTGATTTGTCCATAGTTATATAATTAATCATCATTTTATTTGGGGTTCAAACCCATGACTTTCTCAATACATGCTCAGAGATCTTTCCATTATGCCATTATTGACATTGACTGAAGGCTTTTTCTTCAGTTAGTCATACTTTAGGATTGATGGTTCTCTCCTACTCTTTGCCTATATTTTTAATATCCTTATCCACATCTTTCTTGTTTTCCTCAAAAAACAAAAAACAAAAATATCTAAGTTCTTTGTGAGAGTTTTGTTGGATTTCTTTTTGTCTTTTCCTTTGCACATCAGCATCTAGCACATAAAAAACTGTAATATATACATAATGAAATAATCACTCATATGAAAAAGAATGAAGGAGCCCATTGAACAGGCCTATACATAGATCAATATACAGATAAATAGAAGAGACAGCAAGGACCATGGCCCTTCAACACGGATGTTTCTAGACATCAATTTCTCTTTAAATTTAGACCATGATGCCCCAGAATACCTCTACACCTTATCCCTACCTAGGTAACTTCCATGATCTCTCCTCTCCCTGCTTTTCAATTCCTTTTTTAATATTTTTTTTCTTTCTCCACAGGAAAGCAAACTTCTTTAGGACAAGGGCTGTATTCTATTTTTGCTTGTATTTAGCACAATGGCAGGCATGTAAGTGCTTAGTATACGCTTTGTGTTATATTGGTTTTAACAGTGATATTTGTGGGAAGCTGTAAAATGCCAGTGGTCTGTATCAATCAGGACTTAGTTGTCCCTTAGTATATGGAGAGCCCACACACAGGCTCTCAGCAGGCTTGAGTGAAAAGGGAGGGGCCCAATCTTGGGAGAACCCCTTTACTTCCCCCCTCACCAAACAGTTAGAAATCAGTTACAGATGGAGGTTTCTCTATTGTCTTCGGATCTCAACCTGGAAATAGGTAAGGCTGGTCTCAAGGAGATATTAAGTTTATCTAAACTATTTCCCCACAGGTTTGAGTAAGGAGAAAATAGTAAAAGCTTGATGCCTTGAGGCTTTCAAGGACAGATGAAGGGTCAGGCTTTGGGTCACATGGCTGGAGAAGCTCAGTTTGAGGAGGTGAGTATATCCCTAAGTAACAGCCAGGCACAGCTCCAAAAAGATGAAGGGTTTAATGAAGTGTGGGGAAAGGAAGAAAGGGAGATTTGACAGGCATAAAATAAGGTCAGGGGAGCCCTAAACTGTTAGGTCCAAGCAGCCCATCCCCCCAGAGGGGAAAGGTATCTTGGTTAGCTATTTAGCTCTCTAATCTAATAGATAATCTTCTCCTAAGGTCTAAATAACTAATTTGAGGTAATAGTGAGGTTGAATGGAGGTCAATTTAGGCCTTCACAAGGTTGGCAGCTCTCAAGAGCCCCAAGATCTGGGATCAGCAAACAGAGTGACCTGCTCACTTCAACCCCCAGGAATCAACTGCCCTTAATTTCCTTAAACTACCCCCTCACCCAGAGTTCTTGGGGGGCCCCTTGGAATTCTCAGCTGAGGCTTGACCCACTCTCTTGCAAGTGGAATTCCACTCTGCAATTTCTATGACACATTTGGACTGAATACGTTCTAAGGTCTCTTCTAACTATACACTCTTATTAGTATGAGGTATTTGTTTCTCATGTAACCCAGCTGAGTTTGGTACTGACTTCTGTGGTCCTGTGGCATTTAAAAAATGAACCTTCCCCATCTGTTTCAGAGAAAATTAGCAAGAGTAGTCTTGTGCTTAAGCTTAGGATACACGAAGGAGTCACCTTAATGATGCTGTGCTACACTCCAATTTGCTTTTGGTTTTCAATCCCAAATGTTCAAAGTGTAAATCAGAAATACAGGAACTAGGCCAAATAGAAATACCTGGCCCTAGGCCAAGGCATTGCCTTTGTCAGCCAGTTTAGTGAAAGGAATGCATGTCCACATGTAACTGAGGATATGCTTGGGGATCAGAATCATTTGAATTGTGAAACATTTCAGAAGGGTTGGCAGAAAACAATAAAACATCAAGATAAACAAGACATCATTATGGTACTTGATGGACATTTCTTGAATAAGAATTTAGGCTATGATTACTGTTTGCTTACCCTTGCCTAAAGGACATAAAATGAATGGATTCTACAATTCTTTTGTAAAATAGAACAGACCTACTTTGCTCTCCAGCTGGTTGGGGGCTGGGGAAAGACACACATATACACACAAACCCAAAGGGGAAATATTTCATTAAACACTCAACCCAGCACATTTTTTTCACATTTCATCCCACACACTACTATGTTATTCTACTATCTTAAGGCCAACATTTGTGAAAGATGCTAACAAAAATATTTTTGCTTGTATGTGTCTGCATAACAAACTGTCAGCTAGACTACTTTCCCCCATAAATCTAGTAAGCTAACATTTGGATTCCCATTAAATTTTGAAGGCTAACATATTCTGGGTTTATATTTTTTAAAATTTGGTAAATTAAGGATGATCCCTATGTAAGATATTCTAAATAGTGAATAATAATTCTAAAATACCTTATTTGAATGAAGAACAGATTAAAAAATGAATGCAGAATATATAGTCATTTTCTACAGTGTATCTGAGAAGAGGTCAGTAGTCTAAGGAGGAGGTGCTATCTAAAATTCAAAGGAAAACAATATGTAGTGATATACCTTACTGCCATCTCTTCCTCCTCCTTCTTCAAAAATATCTTACATATTTTATTTCATTTTGCAGTTACATTAAAAGTGACTGTGGTATCTTTGACAAGTCATTACAGAGCTTTCAAAATAGGTCAATATGAATTCTGTGTAGTGGCTCTAAATTCCTGTGAAGACAAGTCATGTATGAATACAAAATTATTGGTTGATAGCAAAGAT
The DNA here is from genome assembly GCF_016433145.1 of Gracilinanus agilis. NCBI lineage: Eukaryota > Metazoa > Chordata > Mammalia > Didelphimorphia > Didelphidae > Gracilinanus > Gracilinanus agilis. Next base: position 158,967,845 of record NC_058134.1, on the reverse strand, counting down.
AACCAGGAAATCTGGTAGTGTCTCTCCTTTCTCCTCCTTTCAGGATAAAAAAATGAAGTTGTACAAGAACTTAATACTTAAATAAGATGGGAATAGAAGGAAGGGGAGGCATGGGGTAAGAAGGAAAAATGTATTAGTATCCATTAACAAAACTTTTGCTTTGACTATTCAGATTTCCATAATGAAGATTTTCTTGATGAAAAATAATTGATATTTAATGGAATTTAAAGTTTATTAAGTATTTTACCTATACCCAATGTATTAATTGTGTTTTGTTAATAAAACAGTATAAAAATAAGATAATGTATTTTGAAATAGCATCATTTGATATTTTAAATGGAAATAAACTTCTCTTCTTATGTATCACATTATAACAAACCAGTTAAATAGAATTGTTCTTCAGAGACAAGGACAACCATTTATTAATAACAATGACCACCCTCTATTTTATGCATTATCCATTCTAGGTTGTGGTAGATTTGCTTTCAGGTTACCTGTTCATAGAGTAAAATGAAATTCTATTTCTCAAGCATTCCTATATGATAGAGAAAACAATACTACCTGTCTTTTTTATAAGAGAATTTCCAAGTAGTATTGTGTTTATCCATAGATCAGTAAACATTTATCAAGCTCCTACTCTACATTCGGCATTATGACATACACTAGCAATAGAAAGTCTGAAATGAAACAGTCCTTGCCTTTAAAATGCTTGTCCTGAAATACGCATCAGCCATGGGGTGAGGGGAACGTGGGGGGGGGTGAAGGGGAAAGTAAGAGCATGAATTATATAACCATGTTAACTTTTCTAAAAAATAAATATTAATAAATGTTTAAAAAATGCTTGTCCTCCATCTAGGGAAACAATAGAATCATAGAATTGTTGAGTGAGAAGAATTCTCTGAGATAATTTCAAGTCTTTTTCCAATGTAAGAAACATATACTTTATCTCAGACTTCTCTCCTGATTTTTGGAGCTGATTGTGGTATTCTTCAAAACTCCAAATTAATATATGAAAGTACAAAGTAAATAATTATGAGAAGAAAATTTAAAATAACATGAATTAGGGTTGATTTTTTTGTTGCTCCATTCATGAATAGGATGGCACTATGTATAAAAGGTTAAATTAATCAATACTTATAGAATGGCAAGTTAGAAAATAAGCTTTTATTAAGCACCTATTATATGCCAGCTACTGTACTAAAATTCCAGGGATATAAGGAAAGATAAAAAAGACAAACATGCTTTTAAATAACTCCCAGTTCAGTGATGGACAAACTTTTTAAAGAGGGGGCCAAAGGAAAGGAAATGCTCAGCTGTCGGTCTGTTTCTAAGGCAACTTTTTCGAAGTTTCATTGTATTGTATCCTACTCATTGTATTCTTCAGATTAGGAATAATGTCACCTGGCCAGATAGAACATTTCAGGGGGTCGCATCTGGTTTGCAGGCCGTAGTTTGCTCATCACTGTCCCAATCTAATGTAGGAGAATTCATGGAAATAATTATATCAAAACAAGATACAGGGTATATTGGAAGTAGTCTCATAGGAAAGGCATGGAGGTTAAGGAAGACTGGGAAAGGCTTCTTGGAGAAGGTAGAAATTTAGCTGGAACTTGAAAGAAGCCAAAAATAAGTCACAATGAGGTCCTTTGGGGAGTGTCTAATAATTCATTCATTCAATAAACATTCATTAAATATCCAATTTATGTAAGAAACTAGGGTAAAGGCTCAGGATAGTGTGAAGATGGGATCAATTCTCCCCTGCCCATTTTTAAATTTAATCACAAGAATTGTATACACTCAACTTATTTTTAAGTATGGGGAGGTCTGTGACTCATGTATGTGATAGTGGGTGACGAATCAGAACAGATTGACTGTCCCCTGGGCAGTACTAAGCAAAACTATTGCTGCAATTGGTCCATGTAAAGTAGAAGGAAAGCACAGGAAGTAATAAAAGGAATGATCTTTAAAAGTGACAAGAACTTCCTGTGGCCAGTTCTTTCACCTTCAAACTTGACCTTGAAAGAGCTCCAGCTTAGAACCTCAGACTGCTCTGGGATTTTCCCTCAGAACTACCCTGTGGGTGAATAAAAAATGCTGATTCCTTTTCCTGGCTTTTCTGGAGGTACTAGCCAGAGAGGTCCTTCATCTTGGAGGAGGCTCATGGCTAGCACCCATGTCTAATTTACCTTTTGGGCTCCTCTTTGCTGAGGCCTCTGAAGCCCTGCCTGGTTTGGACTGGGCCAGAGTAATTATATACGTTCCATCTTATTTCCTTATTTTCATTTTCCCCCTATATTTTATGAATAAATTGCTATAAAGTAATTCTGATAATAATTTCAGCAACCACATTTTTATATATTTTAGTCCAACCGTTTAATTTTCAACCCTTGCAATAGGAAGAAAACAGATTTTGCCTACCCAGAGGGAAACAAGTAAATGGACAGTTCTATACATATACAGGTGATATAAATATAAACTGATGAGAACATTAATAACTGAGGCAATCAAGAATGGTCTCATCTAATAGGCTGAGTGTTTTCCAGAATGGATTCTAAATGGTTCAGATGATGAATGTGTTATAGACAGGAGGTATGAACTATTAGAAAAGCTGGAAATGCAGTGTTATGTTTTGAGAATAATTATGCCAGCTAAGTTGGAATATGAGTAGATGAAGGATGATTTGAAATCATTGTAGAAAGCGAAACCAAATTGTAAAGGGATGATCTCTGTCCTCAAACTTATAGACCAGTTATTCCCAAAGTGGGTGCCACCACCACACTGAAGTGGGTGCTTCAGCCATCCAGGGGGGACGGTGATGGCCACAGGTGCATTTATCTTTCCTATTAATTGCTATTAAAATTTAAAAAAAAATTAATTTCCAGGGGGCTAAGTAATATATTTTTTTTTCTGGAAAGGGGGCGGTAGGCCAAAAAAGTTTGGGAACCACTGTTATAGACTATTTCAGGAGATATTGAAGATGCTAGCAAAAAAAATTAACTAAAGTTGCCTTTATCATATGTGTGTTTTCCATATATGATATTCTACCATTGTACTCTTAAATCTAAGCTAATATTTACAATGAATGATGAGTGGATTTGTAGAGGTGTCTGCCTAAGGTTTGTGGGAAAAATGTTTGGAAACTACTCCTTCTAGTATGCTGTCTTAGTAAATGCCTTTGCTAAGAGGTAACAACTATTTCTAGTAGTTCATAGGAAGCACCTCACAAAGTTTTCCGTAGAACCTGAGATAGTAGCTATCCTCTAAGAACCAAGCATTATAATGTGAATTAGGGGTAAGGAGTGGGGAGGAAAAGTCCAGAAAGGATATGACAAATCAAATATATAATTATATATATTATTTCTGTTGAAGAGCAATCAGTGTTTAGCTGACAAATTTTTTTGTGTGTGTGAATTTTACTCCATGAAGAAACTGTATCTGCTCAGGGCTTATAGGGAGAAATGGAAAGGATGAAGGTAGGGGGATAAGGTCATATCTGTATGAATCCAGTGTTGATGTTCAGTGTTCAATGCATCCTTCATTAAGGAGGAATGTAATAGAATTGGGCTTTTGCCTACCCTTACTTTTCATTGACCTTTTCTTAAAGTGCCAGATAAAGCCATCCCAAATGCTTTTATAACTACGTATAGGCTCTATTCTGGAGCCCCAGAGGCAATAGTTACAAGTAGGAAAGGGGAGGTCTTGAATGTTAGGAGATAATTATATACAACTACAGCATGATGGAAGTATGGGTAGACAAGGTCTCATGGGAAAGAGACTTGAGGATTTTAGAGGACACCAAACTAAACATGAGAAAACATTTTGATATGACAGTTGAACATAAAACTTTTACTCTATTCCAATTCCTTCTATACCAGTCTAGGACTGGTCAGTTTAGGAGAGTTGATCCAGCTTAAGTCTAGGTTAATGAAAACTTCTCCTAATTTTCCTCCTTCATCTTAAATTTTACCCCTTCTAAAAACATCCTTATGTAACTCTCAGACTGCTCTTTATTATTTTTAGAGGACTTAGGGATACAAGGTCAAGTGAGGATATATAGCAAGGTAAACCCAGAACCTAGAACAGAAACAGGAATAGAGTAAGCACTTAATACACATTAATTGATTAAATGATAGGATGTTGGGTCAGAGAGCTACAGATTCAAGATTACTCATATCTAGTGACTATGGATATGAAAAGTTCAGGATCAGAGATATAGGAAACTACGTACTTTCTTGAAGTGTGAATCTTTTACAACAAATAAAAACTCCCTCCATATTCTCACTCTGTTTTGGGAAATAAAATTGATTTACTTCATTAAAGAAATGCTTTTCTTCCTTTCTATTTCAGCCTCTTCACTTTTCATATTTCTTCTTCATATGAGTTAAAATTGTAAAAATTTTATGCTAAAACTTCCAAATGACAATAATTATAAATGACAATATTTTGTGTGTCTTAAAAGAAAGTTTTTTATGGTAAGTATTTAGATAAATAATCATATTTTCGGAGGCTTTAGTTTTCTCATTTTCGAAAGGAAGATATTGGCCTAGATGTTCTCTGATGTCCTTTATAAATGTGATTTTGTACTATTCTGAAGCAGTTTATTTGACAAATCCCTACCAAACATGTAATGGTTTAATGAATCTCCTTTGCCAACCTTTCCCTTTTTCCCTGCCTCTGCCTCTGCAATTCTCCCATTCTTTCTATTTCTGTTTTTTATTCTTTTATTACCTCTAAACCACTTTTTATATCATTTTCTTCATTTTCTGCCCTCCCTGCACCTCAACTAACAAGAAAGCAGAATATATTTTATTTAATAACTTTATATAAAAAGGCTATTTAGCATAGTGGGTACTGACCTTTGACCTGTCTTTGGAGTCTAGAAGTCCTAGGTGTAAGCCCTGCCTCTGACTCAAAATAGTTGTATGACAATGGATTTGACAATTCCTTATGTTTCCTAATGGGTATGGAAGTGGTTTGCCTTGTATATTCTTAGACTGCTAGGACATTGCCTTTTATTATTCATTTGAACTGGTAGGGGAAATTTCCTGACCAAGAAGGAGTTCCTTATACTGAAGAAAATCACAGATCTCATTTACCATCCCCTGCAAAATTGATTATTTTTTCTTCCTTTAAATTTGAGCTGCTTTTTTATACATAGATTTCATATATAATATATATTACATAGAGATATGTTAGTTTTTCTCTAAATAATCAATTAAGTAGCTATTTAATTTCTAAAACCAACCAATCCTGAACTCATTCATTGATAGATTACCAGAAGAGAACCAAACCAGAGTAGAAAAAGACTCTTGAGTCCTTGCCATGTAAGGAGTTGTGTTGGAGGACCTTGTGATGTTTGGAATATAGTGAATATTCAGTGGATTCCTGATATCTGTCTTAAAGTATTTGAATGGATATCACTTGGAAAAGTAAGTATTTGCATTCTTTTTTTGGCCAAAGAGGACACATTTATGTTATAAATTGGGAAAATTTACATGAGCAAAATTTAGTACTTCCTCAATGACGAATGGATTGTATTAGGAGGCAATGGTTCCCTTTCATTAGAAGTCTTTAAGATAAGACTAGATGTCTACTTGCTAGCTATGTTGTTGTAAAGGGGATTCTTTTTCAGGCGTGATTTAGACTAAGATGCCTCTGAGTTCTCTTATAATGCTGAAATTCTATAACTTATTTTACATAAGGTCAATTGTTAACTGAATTCCTAAGGAACTGGCCTTTCCTCCCTTCTTTCTGTTTATCTTCTCCCCTTTCTTACTGTGTGCTGTTTTTGTTATCCCATTTTCTTTGAAGTGCTTTTTCTTCTTCCCACTTTCCCTCTCCTCATTTGTAATGTTGTATATCTTAAAAACAAAACATGACAAAACAAATAAAAATGATTGCTCTTCTTACTCTGACCTCTAGAAGTGTCCTGATGTACGTGAATTTCAGAAAAGTTAAAACTAGTTATGTTTTATTAGGATATGAAAAAGTAATATATATTTATATATATATATATATAAGCTGCTTACAAGTAGAGATTGTTTCAATCTTCTACTTTAATTCACATTTCCCAACACATAGTAGGTGTTTAATATATAGCTAGTTCTTTTTCTTTGTCTCAGTTTGCTTTTTTCTCTATTGATACATCTAATTTACTAATACCTTTACATATTCTTTGTGTTCTACAACATAAGGCAGACTGATGGGTTTGAATCCTTTAGTGTTCGTTTTCATATTTGGGAATTAATTCTACTTCTATTCAAGATATAGTTTGACATTTTCCCTTACTAAGTTAATGAATATCTTTTGTTTTATATAAACATGTTATTTGTATCTCATAGAAAATCAAATATTTATACATCTAATAAAATTTCATAAAGTTATTCTTCTTGTTCATTAAAAATCATCACTTCTGAAGCTGAGTCACTTGATTGAGACAAAAAGATAACTATTTCAAGAATGGGAAATTGTTTTCTTGCTTGTGCTCATTTTACTTTCCATATATCTTTACCAGGTTTTACTAAACCTTAGTTTTCAGTATTCCTTATACCAGTGATGGGCAAACTATAGCCTGTGGGCCAGATGCAGCCCCCTGAAATGTTGTATCTGGCCACACTACTTTATTCCTAATCTGATGAATACAATGAGTAGGATACAATACAATGAAACTTCGAAAGACTTGCCTTAGAAACAGACTGACAGATGAGCATTTCCTTTCCTTTGGCCCCCTCTTTAAACAGTTTGCCCATCACTGGGTTATTCCATAATAGTATTCTATCACTTTCATATACCTATTTAGCTATTTCCCAATTGATGCACGTTCATTCAGTCTCCAATTCTTTGTCACTATAAAAAGAGTTTCTAAAATCTTTTTGGTGCATGTGTGTCCTTTTCCTTAGCTCTGTAGGATGTAGATCTAATAACAATATTGATACATCAAAGTGTATACACCTTTGAGTATAGGATCTAATTGTTCACCAGAATGATTCAATGAGTTTACTACTCTACTAGCAGTGTGTCATTGTGCCTATTTTTCTGCATCCTCAACAGCAGTTTTTCTGTTGTGTTAGTTAATCTAATAGGTATCAAGTTGTCTTAAGTTTTTATTTCTCTAAACATTAGTGATTTAGAGCATTTTTATATGACTACTGATAGTTTTGATTTCTTCTTCTGAAAATTCCCTGTTCATATTGGTTGACTATGTATCAACTGAAGAATGATTTGTATTCTTAGGAATTTGACTCAGTTCTCTATGTACTTGAAAAATGAGACATTTATCAGAGAAAGAGGACTTTCTGCTTTCCTTTTAATTTTGTCCAATTAGTTTTATGTACAAAAATTAATTTAATGTAATCAAAATAATTCATTTTATGTCCCATAATGCTCTCTTCACTTATCCATAAATTTTACAGACACATTTTTCCTCACTCCACTAATTTGCTCATGATGTCACCCTTTATTTACATCAATATTGTTATGAGGAAATTAGGATTTTAAAGTAAGTTAGCAGGCAAAGCTGTCACGCAAGTGCCGAAGGTTCCAAGTATGAAACAGTGGTAAGAGCAGGGAAGCTTTTCCTGAGAAACTCTGTGTGGCTAATGGCAGTTAGATGCTTGACTTAACTGTCTGAAGTGAAGAGCCTAGGAAAGTGGATCGTCTCCTACAAAAACCATCTAGATTACTATGGTCATGTACTACTGGCTATTATGTACTCAATCTATTCCACTGATCTACCACTCTATTTCTCGCTAAGACCAGAGTGTTTTGATGATTATTGCTTTGTAATATAGTTTGAAATCTGGTATTGCTAGTCATTCTTTCCTAATCTTCTCCTCCTCCCTTTGATTCCCTTGTTATTCTTGACCTTTTATTCTTCCACATGAATTTTGTTATTATTTTTTCTAGCTCTGTAAAATAATTCTTTAGGAGTTTGTTATGGAATTTTTCTTCCTATCTCTTGTTACTGTACTTTGTTGGTAGTATACAAATACTAATGATTGATTTGCATTTATTTTATATCCTCTGACTTTGCTGAAGTTGTAAATTATTTCAACTAGTTTTTCAGTTGATTCTCTAGGGTTCTCTAAGTATAGCATCATGTTGTCTTTAGAAATATCTATGTAAGAATTGTGTATAGGTTTTACATGGATCTATTTGAAAATCAGAGAATGAATGAAAAAAATAAGATAAAACAAAACATTTAAGTGCTTACTTTATGCCAGCGGACCTCTTCAATTCATTCAATTGTAAGTCAATAATTTAAATTTAGACTGCTTTAATGGATAAATATGGCTTGCTGTAAGAAGGGATGACTTCCCTCATACTGAGGGTCTTCAAGTGGAGACTAGATTTATTAGGAATTATGATTTGTTTTTCTTTCCCCTTCCTTATCTCCTGGGTGATATTGGGAAATAATTGCTTAGGATAGAACTTGGGCTTCTAAAAATAAATGGCATAGAATGGGGTTGAGGGTTTTTGAGGGAGAGTGGCAGTGTATACTTGGTGTAGTACATCTCTCCATTGCCACAGAGTGCGAGGGTCCATTGCGTCATACGGAGTTTTGTGTGTGAGGAACAGGGATGCCAATATAATTGGACCACAAATGGTACCGTGAGGAATAAATGTATAATAACAAGACTGCAAAGGTAGGTTGGGGTATGTGTACACAAGGTTTTAAAAGCCAATAGAGGAGTTTAAATGTGATCCTAGGGACAATAGGGAGACATTTGTGTTTATTGAATAAGGGAATTATATGGTCAAACCTGTATTTTAGAAAAAATCATTTTGGCAGCTACCGGGAGGATGGATTGGAAGGAGAGACTCCAGTCAGGAAGACCAATTAAGAGGCTATTGCAATAGCCAGAATAAAGGAAATGAGGGCCTGAAACTGTGGCAGTGGACATTTGAGTAGAGAGAAGGAGACAGATGGGACCTATATTGTGGAGGCAGAGATGACAAGATTTGTTAATAAGCTTCTGCAGATAAAATTAAGTTGGTCTTCAAACAACAAACCTACTACAAATTACCAGGCTTATTCTCGAAGGTTTTCTGGCATAGTAGAGTCTACCAGAATTTATACACTGCTTTTCTAACCTTTGAAAACTCAGGGTCACCTTCCTACTATGATGAGCCATCAGAAGACTTGAAGATAGGAAAGTCTTAAAACATCGATGAATACAATTGTAGAGTTGAATTAGAAAGAAAATTCATTTTATTATTTGGGTTATTGATGTAGTTTTTGTTGTACTATGAGAACAAATGATGCATCTTGCCTAAAAACCTGGCTTTAAAGTTCATAAATTCCAAGGTGAGTGCCTAGCTGTGTGACCCAGGACAAGTCACTTAAACTCTCAATGCCTCCAGCAACTCTCTAAGGCTATAAGAAGTTTAGAAGGTCTTCATAATCTTTGGTAATGTTTGGAGGTTCAAAATTCTCATTTAGAGTTAAGTAACCTGAGACTAGGAGAAGTTAAATGACTATTCAAAGTCAGGCTGACAATAAGTAGCAGAAGGAGGATTAAGACCTGGGTCTCCTGACCACAGAGCTTGCACTCATTCTACTTTGATGACTATCTGCAGGACCATGTGCCAATGATTTAACCAGTTCTTCATCTTTAAAATGAAAGGGTGGGCTCATTGATATCTAAGTTCTCTTCCAGTTCTAAGTCTATGATCCTAACATATTAATGTCCAGGTCCAAAGAATGGGTTCCTTTGCTCATATCATCCTTTCAGATTTTTCTTGACACACCTTTCCCCTATTCCCATCACATATACATAAGCATGATAACATAGGAGAGGAATAAGCTTAAAATGGAACTGACCTAATATTAACTTTTAATTCTTACTGATATTGTTGAATTGTTTCTGTTGTATCTTACTCTTTATGACCCCATTTGGGATTTTCTTGGCAAAGATACTGGAGCAGTTTCACAATTCCCACCCTAGCTCATTTTACAAATAAGGAAACTGAGGCAAAAAGTCTTAAGTGATTTACCCATGGTCTCACAGCTGGTAAGTGTCTAAGGCCAGATTTGAGCTCAGAAAGCTGAGTCTTCCTGACTCTAGTCTTGGAAATCTATCTGCTGTGCTACCTGGCTGCTTCATTGTTAACCTAATAGAGTTTAAGAGGATAATTATGTACTTGTACATAATATTTATTATTTGCAGAAATAACAAAATATTAGAGATGCATTTATATTTTTTTGCTCCATTAGGCAAGATTATAATCATTTCATCCATAAAAACCACTTCTCTGATAACATACTGTGCCATAAATGTGACTCTGGTGCTTTTTTTTTAGATTAATTTTTTATTTTTGGAAAAATTTTCCATGATTACATAATTCATGTTTTTACTTTACCCTTCACCCCCTCAACCCCACCCCCCAGCCCCCATACCTAACTCTCAATTCCACTGGTTTTAACATGTGTGGTCAGTCATGACTTATTTCCATATTATTGATAGTTGCATTGGTGTGGTCTTTTGGGTCTACATCCCCAATCATGTCCTTATCAACCCAAATGTTCAAGCAGTTATTTTTCTTCTGTGTTTCCCCTCCTGTAGTTCTTCCCCTGAATGTGGGTAGCGTTCTTTTCCATAAATCCCTCAGAATTGTCTTGGGTCATTGCATTGCTGCTAGTACAGAAGTCCATTACATTCGATTTTACCACAGTATATCAGTCTCTGTATACAATGTTCTTCTGGCTCTGCTCCTTTCACTCTGCATCAATTCCTGGAGATCTTTCCAGTTCACATAGAATTCCTCCAGTTTATTGTTCCTTTGAGCACAATAGTATTTCATCACCAGAATATACGTTCAGCCATTCCCCAATTGAAGGGCATAACCTCATTTTCCAGTTTTTGGCCACCACAAAGAGCACAGCTATAAATATTTTTGTACAAGTCTGTTTATCTATGATCTCTTTGGGGTACAAACCCAGCAATGGTATGGCTGGATCAAAGGGCAGGCATTCTTTTATTTCTCTTTGGGCATAGTTCCAAATTGCCATCCAGAATGGTTGGATCAGTTCACAACTCCACCAGCAGTGCATGAAAGTCCCAATTTTGCCACATCCCCTCCAGCATTCATTACTCTCCCCTGCTATCATTTTAGCCAATCTGCTAGGTGTGAGGCGATACCTCAGACTTGTTTTCATTTGCATTTCTCTAATTATTAGAGATTTAGACCACTTTCTCATGTGTTTAGTGATACTTTTGATTTCTGTATCTGAAAATTGCCTATTCATGTCCCTTGCCCATTTATCAATTGGGGAATGGCTTGATTTTTTACACAATTGATTTAGCTCCTTTTATATTTGAGTAATTAGACCTCTGTCAGAATTTTTTACTTTAAAGATTTTTTCCCAGTTTGTTATTCCCATTCTGATTTTGATTGTTTTTGTTTGTATAAAACCGTTTTAATTTAATATAATCAAAATTATTTATTTTACATTTTGTAATTTTTTCTAACTCTTGCTTGGTTTTAAAATCTTTCCTTTTCCAGAGATCTGACAAGTATACTATTCTGTGTTCACTTAATTTACTTACAATTTCCTTCTTTATATTCAAGTCTTTCACCCATTCTTAATTTATCTTGGTGTGGGGTATGAGATGTTGATCTAAACCTAATCTCTCCCATATTGTTTTCCAAATTTCCCAACAGTTTTTGTCTAATAGTGGATTTTTGTCCCAAAAGTTGGGCTCTTTGGGTTTATCATAAACTGTCTTGCTGAGGTTGCTTATCCCAAGTCTATTCCACAGATCCTCCCTTCTGTCTCTTAGACAGTACCCTATTGTTTTGATGACTGCTGATTTATAGTATAGCTTAATATCTGGTACTGCTAAGCCACCCTCCTTCACATTTTTTTCATTATTTCCCTTGATATTCTTGATCTTTTATGTTTCCAAATAAACTTTGTTATAGTTTTTTTCTAATTCAGTAAAAAAGTTTTTTGGTAGTTTCATAGGTATGGCACTAAATAAGTAAATTAATTTGGGTAGAATGGTCATTTTTATTATGTTACCTTGTCCTGCCCATGAGCACTTGATGTTTTTCCGATTGTTTAGATCTAGTTTTAATTGTTTGGAAAATGTTTTGCAGTTATGTTTGTATAATTCCTGTATTTGTTTTGGTAGATAGATTCCTAAGTATTTTATATTGTCTAGGGTGATTTTAAATGGTGTTTCTCTTTCTACCTCTTGCTGCTGTGATGTGTTGGAAATATATAGAAATGCTGATGATTTATGTGCATTTATTTTGTATCCTGCAACTTTGCTAAAGTTGTTGATTATTACTACTAGCTTTTTAGTTGATTCTCTAGGATTTATTAAGTAAACCATCATATCATCTGCAAAGAGTGATAGCTTAGTCTCCTCATTGCCTATTTTGATACCTTCAATTTCTTTTTCTTCTCTAATTGCTACTGCTAGTGTTTCTAGAACTGTGTTGAATAATAGAGGTGATAATGGACATCCTTGTTTCACACCTGATCTTATTGGAAAGGCTTCTAATTTATCCCCATTGCATATGAAGCTTGTTTAAGGTTTAAGATATATTCTGTTTATTATTTTTATTCCTTTTTGTTTGTTTTCCTATTTTTCTTATTATTATCTTCTTCCCCCCTGTTTTGTACATATTTATATCTACATACATACATATATACATATATATATATTTATATATTGCTTGACATTTCATCCTATACAGTTTGTCCCTGTTCCCACTATGTAAACTTCTTCTACTTATCCTGTTGGTAATAATAATTTTTAATATATTGCAATACCTTTTTTTCTTCTTGGGATATAAATTGATTGAACTTGTTGTGTCCCTTAAAGAAAATATTTTTTCCTCCTCCTCCCATTCTCTTAATTACCTTATGTGGATTCTCTTGAGTTCTGGGTTTGGGCAGCAAACTCTCTGTTTAAGTCTGTTTTTTTCTTCATGAATGTTTGGAAGTCCTCAATTTTATTCAATGACCATACTTTCCCCTGCAATAATATAGTTAGTCTTGCTGGATAGTTGATTCTTGGTTGTAGACCCACTTCTCTTGCTTTCTGGAATATTGCATTCCATGCCTTCCAGTCCTTCAATGAGGATGCAGCCAGATGCTGTGTTATCCTAACTGTGGTTCCCTGATATCTGAATGACTTCTTTTTAGCAGGTTTTTTCCTTGGTCTGGTAGTTTTTGAATTTGGCTATAATATTCCTGGAAGTTGTCAGTTGTGGATTAAATGTAGGAGGTGATCTGTGGATTCTGTCAATTTCCACTTTTCACTCTTGTTCAAGAATTTCTGGGCAATTTTCTCTGATAATTTCTTGTAAAATGCTATCTAAACTTTTTCTTTTATAATGATGTTCTGGTTAACCAATAATTCTTAAGTTGTCTCTTCTATCTCTTTTCTTCAGATCTTTGGTTGAATCAATGAGGTGTTTCATATTCTCCTCAAATTTTTCATTTTTTTCATTTTTTAAAATATATTCTTTCTGCCTTGTGAAGTCATTTGCTTCTAGTTGTTGAGTTCTGTTTTTTAAAGATTGAATTTCATCCTTGGCTTTTTGGTCATCTTTCTCTTTCTGGTCTGATTTTCTTTGTAGATCATCTTTTGCCTTCTTTGCTTCATTTTCAAGCTGGCCAATTCTGGCTTTTAAGACTTTATTTCCTTGTTTTAGTTCATGTATTTCCTTTTTCAAATTGTCTTCAGCCTCTCTCGATTGCTTTTTGAGTTCCTGAAGTTCTTGAGTTAATTGAATTTTAAAATCATTTGTTAATTGAATTTTGAGATCTTCCAAAGTCTAGTTTACTGGAACTACTTCCTCTTCTTCTATTTCTATTTAATTTGCTCTCTTTTCACTTCCTTGAAAGAAGCTGTCAATTGCCATTTCTTTTCTCTTTTTCTGTTGCTTACTCATGTTTTTTTCCCTTCCTAGTTCTGCTAGTTTGAGCAGATGTATTTAATGATCTTTGATGAAAGATCTTCCTCCAATGGCAAAGGAGGTTTGTAGTTACTTTCTCTGCCCTCTGAAAACCCCTAGTCTGTCCAATTGTTGGGATTAATCCTGTATTGATTGGATTAATCTTCCCTGAGACTAAAACTTTGAGGGGAGGGGAAAAAACAAACAAAAACCCCCCAAAACGTGGGGTAACAAGAATGATCTCTTTTGCTGAACTAGAGTCCCCCTGTGCTCTCAGCTGTGCTTGATCTGGTTTTCTTTCCTCTTGAAGCCCTGTGTTCTCTATCTCAGTATGAGGAAGCCAAGCTGTCTGTTGTCTGTGGTTTGGCTCTCTCTAAGCCACCATCTTCTGGGCATTTTTGCTGTGTTTCTTTGGTTTTCTCCTCCAGTCACCTCTCCATTGCCTGTGTTTGACTCCCCGAGTCAGATGCCAGCAAGGCCCTCTCTCAACCAGTGTGCCCACTGGCACTGAGATTTCCCGGGCCGCTGGAGACTCCACACAGCACATGGGGGAAGTGTCCTGGGATTCCCCTTCTATGCCCTCAGACCCAACAGTTCAAGAATTGAAGCCTTTTTCTTGGTGTACCTCTTCAGTTATGCTTCAGTAGGGTTGCCCCTGCTCTGTCCCATTATTAGATTTGATCCTTTTTCTTCTCGATGCACATTGTTTTCTATCTTGGTGTGCAAGGGTGCGGAGGTTTTAAGATTCACTCTATCTACGCCACCATCTTCCCAGAAGCTCTGTGACCCTGGTTCTTGATGGCTATATGAATGAAGCACAAGCTCTGACATATCCTAATCAAATTGGAAAGTTTGGGTGTACAAAACCAAACATGTAGTATATGTCTTTTGTCTTGGGACTAACCTAGGTAATTTAGTTCCAAGAGGATTATGCACAGAAATCAGTCTGTTATTTTAATGAAGGCAAGGGCTTTATTCTTTTTTCTTTTTTAACTCATCCATGTGATACTCTCCAGTATGCTTTTTCTTCTCCCTGCATGCATCATTGACCTTGTGAGAAACTACCTACCTGGGTCCATTGGTTCTCATTTGCAATATCCTTCCCTTGAAAATCACTATTTTAAGAAGGACCATTCACCTTTTCTTCCCTTCCATTTCTCCTTTATATGCTATCTTCATCTATCAGATTATAACATGATAGGGATTATCTTGTTTAATGCTTTATTTTTATCTCCAACACTAGAACATTGCCTGGTATATGTATTTAATTAATATCCTATTTATTTATGCATATATCTTTCTGTCTCTGTCATCTATCAATACAAACTTCCATCTCTTCACCCATCCCTCTATCCACATATCCATCTATCTATGCATTCATGTAAATATTTATATTACATATCAATCTTCCTATTTTTGTATCTCTATCCATTTATATATTTTCTCCTAAAAGTAATCTATTTCAGGGAAAATAGCTTGTCATAATTAACAAAATTCAGGGCTTGAAGTAAGAAATACATGAGTAGAAATCCCAACTAAATATTTACTAATTTTGGAACCCATGGCAAAACATGTAATTTTTAATAAGGTGACTATGCATTCATATATATGTCGATATATACATACATATTTCAGTTACTGTATTGTCGTAGTTAACAAATTCTTTATGAATGTATAAATAATCATAGCTAACATATATACATACATACACACACATATATGCATATATATGTATATATATATATATAT
>NC_058134.1:158924981-158947311 GCF_016433145.1 Gracilinanus agilis | reverse complement strand
GGGGGGGGGGTTGAAGGGGAAAGGTGGAGCATTAATCATGTAACCATGTTAAAAATGAATATTAATAAATGTTAAAAAAATCACTACTAGAATACTGAAGCATATATTCATATATTTGCCTATGTGTGATAGCTGGACTATATAATGAATACTAATAATAGCATTTATATAGTGCTTTAATTTTGCAAAGAATTACATATTTCATTTGAAACTGTCATCCTTGAAAAACACAGAACCTCCAAAAAAGTTACAAAGAACATGTCTTTAGGGGCCAACAGAGACAATGCTCTTATGGCCACCACACAGTCCTGTGTACACACACCAACGCCACACTGAGCCAAAGCTTTGAGGCTCTGGGAAGGATGTCTCTGGGAAAGTACACCATAAGTGAGAACTTCCCTTGTGTGAATTTACACCAAACTGAAGAATGTGGGGCATTATATATGTTTTAGGGAATATAACCAGAGAAACAACTGACTAGTTACATAGGAGTTTGGGAAAGAGGCTGTGGCTTGAGGCGAGGGTATCTAGGAGAAGCCCGAATATAATAAGAGAAACCAAGAAACCAAAAAAGGGTGCTCAGAGGTATTCTAATCCAATGAGCACGATAGATTATTGTTCAGTCTGGAACAAGAATCAGTCTGGTAGTTTCTAGAAGGCAAGTTCTCATAGGACAAAGGTAAATTTGGAGTTTCATTAAACAAAGTTGTCAGAACGTACAACAATCCTGTGAATTAGGTACCAGCATTATATTTTTTACAGGTGAGAAAATTGATTGAGAAAAGTTAAGTGACTTGCCTGGGGTCAAGTATTTAGTAATTATGTGAGACACTATTCTAGCTCAGTTCTTCCTGATGCTGTGGGAGAGCTTGAGATTAACCTGGGCCAGGAAGGATGCTCCCTCAAAAATGAAAAGCTCTGATAATTATCATTTAAAAATAAAGAAATTTGTTAAGTTGAATGCAAGTTGAATGACTGGGAGGCAGGTGCAGGTAAAGGTCTGCCTCAGTGAAGAGACTGGATCAAGGATTCTTATACCTTTTTAATATCAGAGATTATGTGACCAGAGATAGGGCTGGGGGATGCAGTATACTGGTATTAAGGTAAAAAGCACAGGTATCCAAAGGGGAGTGAATTGCATATCTCAGGTAATGAATCCAGATGCATATCTGTGCTTATCAGGAAGCTAAGGGAAATGCCAAGGAAATGTATCTCTTAGAGACTCTCTTTATCATACAGTGTCTTTAGTTGCTTTCAGGTGTGCTTTCTATAGCCAGCACTACAGAGATATAAGAATGGGAAATTCCTCACATTGTCTGACTTCAGGTTCTTTTGGAGTTTTGAGGTTTCCAAGGGACTCTGTAACCCATATCACTGACTCCATGTGAAGTACTCTGTCCCCTGCACTACCAAGTAGCAGATATGCTAGTTGATTCTATAGTTAGGACAAGCAATGGGCAAATAAATTATATAAATGGAGATATGGATCCTTGGACTTCATCCCTCAGAAGTTCCTTAATATTTCCCAAAATTCCCTTTAATCCCTCCTGTGCCTCCAGGTTTGTTTGGTCACATTATTGTTTTATAAGTTCACCTTTTCACTCTAGTTTTTATGTTAGTTTATTGTTAATAAAACTTTATAAAATATAATAGTTATTGATTATTAATTTTCATCTTTAAAACATAAACCATGTTTTAGATTTATAAACTTTTCAAATTTCTTAGAACTTTTGCTTTAGTGTCATAAAATTTAGAACTGAAAGAAACAGTATAGTTTAGTTGAAAGAGTGCTTCATTTCTCACTCAGTCATTTATAATTTATTTTACCGTGGTTAAGTCATTTAACTTCTTCAGCTCAAATTCCTTCTGTCTATATTTGGTCAGGTTCAGCTCATCTTGACTTAATTGTCTTAAATCCAGTTCTACTTTAATGTGTAACACATAAGTGTTCAGTATGTCCATTAAGATAGTTCTCATTCATTTCATGCTTATTTTTTCTTTCTTCATGTTTTGTCTGTAAATGTTTTTATGGTGATCAAATTTTTTTAGGTTTCACATCAGGTATCAACATTTCAAAGGTTTATTTTTTCCTTCTTCTCTCCCTCCCTCTCTTTCTGATACATAATGCCATATTTCCTTTAAAAATCAAAGTATGAAGTTCAGACATTTTATTATAACCTGAAGCTCAAACCTAGACATTTCCTGAAGATTTAATTATAGAGAAAATGTCTATTAATATACATTGCATTTGTGAGGAATAGAACTGAAAAGAACTGGGGGAGAAGATTTTCTTTTTCTAGTTTTGGACTTTAAGAGGAAATACAAGTGGTTCCATGCTCTCTTCAAAGAGGGATCTCTGGAGAGAAAGACTTTATGAAGAAGTCGGCATGTAGAAGAAATAATTACTTAAGCTTGTGCTTATTTTTATATCACCACACAGAAAACTTAATGGAATTTCCTTTGGAATGAGATTCTGTTCTCCTCTCTCTGAATTCCACTCTCCATGTTTCCCTCTTTTTGTCTCTGATTCTATCTCTTCCCAACCTCTCTCCTCACTTATCTCCCCCCTGATGTCTCCTCTCCACCCTTGGTGAAAGGACTCACTCATTCTGTGCATTGGTTTGTATGTTTAAATCTGCATATCTTCTCTAATTTTTGTTTCTCATCAATTTGATCAAAAGTGGTAAATCACTATGCTTCATGGTCCTGGTTTGCCTAAGGTTTTGTGGGAAGGGAGAGAAAAGTTTTTGGAGGCACTTGCCAGAGTGGGGCTGCTCCCTTCCTATTTTCCATGCATGCCTGAGGACATTTCTCACATCACTCACTCCTCTGCCCAGGAGCCCAATGGGACTGCTTCCTCCTTCCCCTAACTGGGGTGAAACTGGGGGCTCACATGCAGTGTGAGGGTTGCAGTTTGGGCATTCAATTTCTAAAAGGTTAACTATCACTGCTATTGACTAACAATGCTTAGAGTGGGAAGCAGATAGCTATAATTCTATTCTGCTACCACTATCTGATAAGCATAGAAAAAAAGAGTCCTATGCCCTCTTTTCCTACTCCTAACTAGGCAGGAATCCATCTTCTTTAGAGAGAGACAAAACAGCCTCAGGAAATACCTACTCTTGAATGCAAGAGTTACATTTAAAAAGACCAGTGTGGACATAACACATTACCTACATTGACCACTGTGTAAATAGAAATTAGCTCTATCCCATTAATAGTCAAGAATCTACTCAACACAGGCGTGCTAATGATGTCACTCCCACCTCCCTTAGTGGGGAGGGGAGACGAGTTACCCACACGTGACAATAAGTAACAAATCAAGAATAAGGGACTGCCCTTTGGGCAGTCCAAATCAATGTAGAAACTGCCATTTGTCCATTGAACTAGAGGTGGACCACAGGAAGTGATGAAAGACATGATCTCTTTAAGTAAGTTAGTGAACTTCCTGTGGGGGCAGTTGCCCTCTGGAACTGGAAGAAGAAGCATCTCCTGAGACCACAGACAGCTTATACTCTGTATTGTCACGTGGGTAAGTTAGGCTGGCTTCTTTGGCCTAGCTGGGCCAATTCTAAACTCTGCCTATCCGGCTGTTGGGCCTTGCGGCTTACAGCTTCATTTATTTAGACTTCTAACCTCCCTTTTCTCTTTATCCCTACTTTACCTTCCTGATTGTAAATAAACTCCTCAACCCGATGCTGACTTGGGTCTGATTTAATTACGGAATCAACCTGAATTGTTGATTCCTGGCGGCCACATATTTTAAAGATATAACTATAATAACTAAATTTTAATTCTTACACCACATACATAACTTAAGTGTGGAAATTAGCATTTATTATTCATGAACATAAATAAGTATAAAAGTATCATGAAAGTATAAATAAGGACATAGTTTGTTATTTGTTCTTTCTTGTCATGACCATTATTCGGTATCAGATATTTTAACTATGATTCAATCAACCAAAAAACAGTGAAAAATACAATCAATAGCCATTGTTTTTTTTTAATTTTTATTTTTTTTATTATTAGACATTTATTAATATTCGTTTTTAACCTGTTTACATACTTTATGCCCCTACTTTCCCCTTCACCCCCCGCTCTCCCCCCACCCATGGCCAACGCACATTTCCACTGGTTGTAACATGTGTCCTTGTTCAGGGTCTATTTCCCATTCATGTCCGCCTCAGCCCATGCATTCAAGCAACTGTTTATCTTATATGTTTCCTCTCCTGCAGTCCTTCCTCTGAATGTGGGTAGCATCTTTACCATAAATCCCTCAGAGCTGTCCTGGGTCATTGCATTGCTGCTGGTACAGGAGCCCATTACATTCGATTTTACCATAGTATATCAGTCTCTGTGTACAATGTTCTTCTGGCTCTGCTCCTTTAGCTCTGCATCACTTCCTGGAGGTCTCTCCAATTTGCATGGAATTCCTCCAGTTTATTATTCCTTTTAGCACAATAGTATTCCATCACCCGCATATACCACAATTTGTTCAGCCATTCCCCAATTGAAGGACAATGTGTGGATGGTTTTCCTAATGTTGAACCATCCTTGCATTCCTGGTATAAATCCCACCTGATCATGGTGGATGATCTTCTTAATTACTTGCTGGAGTCTCTTTGCTAGTATTCTATTTAAGATTTTTGCATCTATGTTCATTAGGGAGATTGGTCTATGGTTTTCTTTCTCTGTTTTTGGTCTACCTGGCTTTGGAATCAGTATCATATTTGTGTCATAAAATGAATTTGGTAGGACTCCTTCTTTGCTTATCACATCAAATAATTTGTATAGTATTGGGATTAGTTGCTCTTTGAATGTCTGATAGAATTCACTTGTGAATCCATCAGGTCCTGGTGATTTTTTCTTAGGGAGTTCTTTGATGGCTTGTTCAATTTCTATTTCTGATATGGGATTATTTAGGTATTCTATTTCTTCTGCTGTTAATCTAGGCAATTTATATTTTTGTAAATATTCATCCATATCTCCTAAATTGTTATATTTGTTGCCATATAATTGGGCGAAATAGTTCTTAATGATTGCCTTAATTTCCCCTTCATTATAGGTGAGGTCTCCCTTTTCATCTCTAATACTGTCAATTTGGTTTTCTTCTTTCCTTTTTCTTATTAGATTGACTAGTACTTTGTCTATTTTATCTGTTTTTTCAAAATACCAGCTTCTAGTCTTATTTATTAATTCAATAGTTCTTTTACTTTTGATTTTATTAATTTTTCCCTTAATTTTTAGTATTTCTAATTCAGTTTTCATCTGGGGGTTTTTTATTTGCTTGCTTTCTAATTTTTTGAGTTGCATGCCCAATTCATTAATCTCTGCCCTCCTTAATTTGTTAATATATGCACTCAAGGATATAAATTTCCCCCTGAGTACTGCTTTGGCTGCATCCCACAGAGTTTGGTAGATGTCTCATCATTGTCATTCTCTTCAATGAAATTGTTGATTGTTTCTATGATTTCTTCTTTGACAATTTGGTTTTGGAGAATCATATTGTTTAATTTCCAATTGGTTTTTGATTTGCCTGAAAGTATAGATAAGGACATAGTTTGTTATTTGTTCTTTCTTGTCATAATCATTATTCGGTATCAGATATTTTAACTATGATGCAATCAACCAAAAAACAGTGAAAAATACAATCAATAGCCATTGGTTTTTAAAAGGAAAAAAAAGTCAGTATTGAACAGGCAATTTGTCCTTCCTTGACACACCCTTTTCTTTTTCTAAACATCTGTATGATTGCTTAGCTCTACCTTACAAAAATTCTTAGACATTCTCATTATTAAATATTGTTTCAATATGATGTGGTAGGAAGCGAGCATGCTATTGGGAAATAATTAAACAGCAAATAAATGACTCAAACAGTAAAGAATTCTCTCCACTGGTGCAGATATATAAATGTAGCATTATAAAAAGAAGATTTATTCCAAATAAATTCCCTAAGCCTCCTTAATCCAGGAGAATTTTTTTAAGCAAGAGGCTGGACAGAAAGAAGTCACTAAGATTAAAAGAAACGACTTAAAATAATTGAATATATACAATACATGGAAAGCCATACTTCTGTTTATGTCTCAACATTTTTCTTTTTATCTTAAACTAACTGTAATTGAAAGCATTATTATTTAAACAAAAGAGCCACAATAGTTCAAATCAAACACCTAAATTGACTCCTTTGCTTTCTCTTCAATAAAGGCTAATTATTATGGGGTGTTGACACTGCTGCCATGACTCGAATGCCTACTAGAAGAATTACTTTTGATTTCTATGCAGAATAAATAGAAATAAATAAGCATTCTATAAAGTTATTTTTCTCAAGTGGAGACAAGGTCATAATAATCTTTAATGCAATTGGAAGATACATATTTACTATTTTCTTCTACCTTGCCTGTCATTCCACATTTATAGCTGAATTTCTTTAGATATTAAAGTTCTATTTAAGAGGATGTTGGTCCCTACTGGCTAATCCTTCCTTTAAGATTTTACTGGTTATTATTATTTGATAGTCTGCCAAGAGCAAGTATGGGACACAGAACATAAATGAATGTCAGAGATATCAGAAAGGAGAAAAGAGGAAGTAGGAGGTCATCTAGGCAAACGTTGCCTATTTCATATTTTCTCTTGGAGTCTCTTTGGCACTGAATATGACTGATATTTTTTAAAAAGGTATTTTTCATAGAAACTTCTGAAATTTGTGTATTCCCTGGTTCTCAAGCCAGGGCATTTTATTTTCTCATTTCAGTTTGCATAGTTTCTGAATCACAAAGAAATTAACTTTCTGTGGCTGGAGATATAGAGGTAGAGCCTAGTTATCATTTGTCAGGGATCTTATAGAAGGGATTCATGCCTCAGGCATGAGTTAGATTGTGCATCTTCTCATGTCCCTTCTAACTGTGGGATTCTATGATTTACAAGACATGGAAGTATTGTCAGTCAGTCACCTTACTTAATGTTCTTGAATTATAATCAACAGTATTGCCAGAAAGAATACTTTAAAGGGACTTATCAATGAGAGTATTTTCATGAAAACGATTGTTAAATTGTAATAATTGTTCCATTATTATTCTTGAGTTTAGGGACCCTTACATAATCACAAACATCATTCCAAAATCTTAAAATTTTTGAAATATACAAAACCAAGATACAACAAAACAGAAAAGAGTAACATGTATCCTGCTTAAATGTAGAATATCTATAGATGAAGACATATGTGCATAAATTTCTGTGTGTGTGTGTGTGTGTGTGTGTGTGTGTGTATCTGTGTGTATCTTCAAAAAAACGAAAGAGTGGAATTCTAGAGATTCTGGTCATCCAGATATAGTGACATCTTTATTTTCATTATTAGCTTGAGCATCAAACAATTATGATCCGATGTTTGTGGGGGGAGTGGAAGCCACATTAAAAAATAACTAGGATAATTATATACTTTCTAATAATAATATAGAACTAATTTCTTAGTAGAAAAATAAGAAATGGAAAAGCCAACCTCTGCTTTATGAGATATATAGTTTTTTTTTTTATTTTAAGGTACTGATATTTTCATTTGTGACTGAAGAAAAAGAGGACATTAACTTGTTATTCCTAAGTCTTCCCATTCAAACACTGATTACATAACTTAATCATGACAGACATAAATTGTTTCATTATTGCTAATACAGTATGTGAATCAAATAAATTGAACATTACTTACATAGCTCAATTACTAATCATAATCATGCTGAAGACATTTACTTTATTTTTACATTACAAGCAAGTAAGATTCTATTCAGACATCTATTTTAAATGTTAGTATCTCCCCCCAAATTACAGATATTTAATTTATATTTTAATTGGTTAAACATAACAATTTAATTGGTTAAACATAAACATATAAACATTGGTTAAACATATAGTAGAATTTCATTAACTTGGACTCTGATAATTTAATATTTTTGATAGACATCATAAATTGAATTCTCATAGTCAGTAGTCCTTTAACTTTTTTTAATACCTTCAGCTATGATGCCCTTAGCAGGCATTCTAAACTTTCTTCTCTTTCCTTAGATTCTCAATCCTACTGTCAAACTACCATTTTAAAAGCTGGCCTCATCTCTTCCTCCACTAAGAAAATTCAGCTATCCATCATTCAATCTTTTATCCTTCCAAATTTATATCTTTATCTATCCTTTCTTGCTATAATCTATGTGGATGAGGTGTCATTCCTTGCCAAGGTCAACTTTCAACTCAGCTTGTCAAGGCATCACACCATGAGGCTATTGGTCCTCTTAGAAAATGAAGGACAAACAACATTGCTTAGGAGTGACTCCAAAGGTTTTGCACTGGACTTTGTTCTTTTATTCTCTTTAACTTAATTATATTCATCAATTCCTAAAGATTCAATGATCATTTCTAAGAAGATAATTCCAAAATTTGTTCCTAATTTCTTTTCTAAATTCTCACATTACTTTTGCTATTTGACTGCTGGGCATCTCCTTTTGTATATTCCATTAGCATCTTGAAATCAACATGTACAAAATAAATCTCATATTTTCCTTAAACTCATCCTTTCTCTCAAATTCTGTATAAAAATGAATCTTGTTAGATAGTGACTTTGAACTGATATATTGTGATTCAAATTTGAATCAGGGATTTGATGTTTATTGGTATCTTTCTCCATGATCTTACAAGTTTAGTTAGGGAGAAAGGCTTGTAAATAATAAATGTTCACAAATATATAAAGTGCTTTATAGTATACAAAGTTCTTTCTACATGAAACCCCTCTGAGATAAATGTTATTTTACACATGTGGAAGATGAGACTTCAAGAAATTAAATAATTTTCGGAGTCCCATAAGTGTAAAAAGGATAGCTGATATTTGAATTGAGGTCTATGATAAGATAACTAGGCTTAATAAATAACCCATGTTGAAATTCAAGCTCTATTATTTGTAGCTTGTTTGATTTAGAGTAAATCACAACTTCTCTTGTCCTTAGTTTTCTCAATTGTAAAATGAAGAAGATGGACATTAGAAACTTTATGCCACATTTATCACTAAATATAAGTTATTAAGTTAGATAGTCTTACTTTCTATGCTATCCTGAATGTTCTGTTCTCTGTAAAATAAAAAAATGAGAACATAAGTTTTTTTAGTGTGCATTATTTGCCATGTAAGTGCTAAATGCAGTAAATTCAATAGGTACTCAGTGGAAGAAGAGATCACTATGGTCAAGGAAAGATTCATGGGTGGATAAGGAAATGAGTCAAGAGTTGAAAGAGAGGAATTTGAATTAGGAAAGGGAATGTTTGGCATTACTAGAGATAGGAAATATGAACAAAGGTATAGAGTTGAGAATGCACATGAATATTCAGGCTGTGTTTAAAGGGGGCAAGAGTAGTGATGTGACAGTTTAAGATTTAATGGATGAAAATTTTGATATTCAGTGGGAATGGAAGAGAAGGAATGAATGCAAAAAATCATTAAAAATGAAGTATATACTGGGGCAGCTGGGTAGCTCAGTGGAGTAAGAGTCAGGCCTAGAGACAGGAGGTCCTAGGTTCAAACCCGGCCTCAGCCACTTCCCAGCTGTGTGACCCTGGGCAAGTCACTTGACCCCCATTGCCCACCCTTACCACTCTTCCACCTATGAGACAATACACCGAAGTACAAGGGTTTAAAAAAAATGAAGTATATACAACATTTGGAGGTTGATAGGCAAACTGGCAATGTCGAGAACAAAAATGAGCTAAAAGGCAAAGATCAATCTAAGGTTTTAAAACTGAGGAGAAAAAAAGTATTACTATTGGTAAAATGGGGAAACCTAGAATTTGTTTCTGAGGAAAGATGGTCTGTTTGAAATTTTTTAAAGTCCACATGTACATAAACACAATATATTGAACATCTGTAAAGATTAGGGCAGGATATATATATATATGCATATACATATATATGCATATATATATATTTATATATGATCTCAATTGCTACAAATACTTGAATATAGTAACAACATTTATTGAAAATTAAAAGTGATGACTACATTTATTGAAAATGAACATATAGTTCTAATTCTTGCTAATTTGTTTTACTTCCCACATTCTTTTGAATTCTGGAAATATACTTTCAGAATACTATATGAGACATCCAAAATAAGATGCATAGTGCATTTACCTAATCATTTATATTTATAAACAGAGTAGATATAGAACATAAAGTAATATGTAGTGGGAATGGCAGACCATTGACTTAGTCCTCCAGTATTTATTTTGGTTAGATAGAGCATAAGCCCACTAATCTAGGAACAAAATTGACAAGAAAAAGGAAACTAGCCTGGATCTTTCATAAAACCGTGCTGTACATTTGATGATTCCAAGCTGTACTCTGCCACAAAAGCTTTTAAAAGCATTATAATTGTAAATTTTAAAAGCATTATAATTGTAGTGGGCCTAAAAGGTAATGGAAAGAAACAAAGTCTTTGTAAGTAGGGCTAGAACATATTTTCACTGACGTCCTTTCACTAATATTTCTCTCTGTCTCTTTGTCTCTCTTTCCTTTCCTTCCTGTATTTTTGTCAGAGAAATGCCTTGTTTCTTCTTTATTCATAAAATAACAGATATATCCAAAGGCCTGGATTTCTATGCCAAAGGCTCACTAGCCCCACAGGAACATATTGAATATTTTCAAATATCCTAAAGAGATCATTAAGATTTCTTGTGGACAGCTGGGCGAACACTGAGTCTTCCCTGCCCAGCTGTCTGCCTTGCCCAAGGATTCTCAACCTAAACAAACAAAAGATAAGGTACATAGAAGGGGTAAGAAAAGTATAGTTGAATGAACTCTTTCCTGATAGCTTTCTCTTTTCCCCATGCCATTTGAAAAGCCTAAATCAAATGAAAATTTCTAATAAATCCGAGTTCTTTGCTTAATATAAAAAAACAGCTAGATGTAAAAGGTCTAAAAGAAATCAGACCTGACATAAAATAATTGCTTATAGAAATGTATCTTAAATTGGAAACATCAGACTTTAGTACAGCTATAGGTCCTATGGATCTGAACAACTTTTAATTGATAAGGAAATTAAAAAAAATAAATTCATCCAAGAGACTCTCATCTTTTCAGTATGGGCACCATGTCTATTTGTGCAGATTTTAACCCCTCCATGACATCTCATTTTTTGGTGA
The DNA here is from genome assembly GCF_016433145.1 of Gracilinanus agilis. NCBI lineage: Eukaryota > Metazoa > Chordata > Mammalia > Didelphimorphia > Didelphidae > Gracilinanus > Gracilinanus agilis. The sequence goes on along the minus strand of NC_058134.1, from coordinate 158,936,142 downwards.
CTCTTCACTGCATTCATATACATGCCCCACTGGGAATGACCTAACAAGATATGTCTTTCCCTCGATGTTTGATGGCATGGAAATTAATTGATCACTTAAGCTGTCTAATAGTTATGCTTGTCATAGGACAAGATGACCTCCATTTTCATTCATATATTGCTCTGATAACATATTTTATGACACTTCCATATGGTTCTTTATTAGTGATACTGTGCTGTTTACTCTATTCTCCATGAACCTCTACATTTCCTTTTGAGTCACTTGCAACTTTAATTCTTCAAAGACCGGCATTTCACAACCAAAGGAGATTACTAGAAGAGTATAGCTCCTTATGAGTTGGGCTTTTCAGAGATAATTTTGGAGGCATTTAAAGCTTTATTATTTTCCAAAGACAATTCAAATTTTTTATTTACTTCCTCTTAGCCCAATTTGTTATTCAACTTTAGTGTCTATTAAAATATATTTACTGATGGTCTGAAGCTATATGATACTCGTTAAGCTGCAAAATTTGAACTAGATTGCCAAGTGAGCAAAGCACCCTCTAGATGCTGGAATACTAGTATACCAAGGTACCTTTTGACATTCACAAGATCTCAGAGACTTCTCTCCCTTCACCTAAAACATAAAAAAAATGTACAGCACAAAGACCAAAAATCCTACCTACATAGCATCATGGGACCTTAGAGTAGAAATCTTCCCAAGCTTTCCCTTTATATTATTGTCTTTCATCAGATGCTATGATTGAAGTCATCAAATGAGACAAAAAGGGAAATAGCTATTTAAATACTTCCACAGCCTCCTATTTGGCACTTGCCAATCAGAACTAATTATAGAATTTCCAATCCTTAGTCCCTTCAACTTCCAAACCACAGCATCACAGTCTTCCTAGAAGCAAAATTTCTAGCTTCCTCCTCATGGAGAGACACTGTTTTTGGCACTCAAGTAACAGAGATTGTACAGACTTGTGTGCAGAGTCATCTTTCCTAATTTTGCCTATTCGGGATATGGCACTTGGGTGTTTTGAGTATAAGAAATTCCTGACCACTTCTTAGCAAGTATGATTCAGTACCTTAGGGGAGTTTAGCTGTGAGATGAGGAAACAAGTCTATTATTGTCAATTGAGCAGGAAATGCTGATAACTCAGTGGACCTTTAAAAATAGAGTGGTTCTGTCCCTAGTTTGTCTTTCTTTATTCTATTCACTTTCCTGTAACTTCAAGTAGAAATTTTCCAGGAAATTTCCACTGAAGGAGTTGGAGAAAGGGGCTACAATCCTTTTCCCTTCCCTGATATTATGGTAACTACTCTATGTACCAAGTGGAGCAGGGGAACCCAAATAGGAAAGCTGGCTCTAAAACCTACAACTTAAGGTATTTCTTTAATGGAGAAAATTGATATTAACAAAGGGATGAGCCCAAATTTGGCCTTGACTTGTAGAAGAAAGGGACAGAGTTTGAACAATGCAGAGTTGGGGTGAAAAGTGGGGTGTCTGACACGCAAACTTTCACTTGTTTTTGACTCAACCTGTTAGCAGACTGTAGAAATTGTTATGTTACTAGATTGCATGTCAGCAACAATAGCTATATTTTTATGTCCTTTAGCATTTCTTCCCTTTATTAAAATTAAAGATCTGTCACATGCCTGCTTTATATTAAATATTCAATATCTTTTCTCCTAGTGGTGTTAGATGGTACTGTGAGTAGAGAATTAGAACCGGAGTTAAGTAAGTCTTGGGTTAAAATTTAACTTCAGACTTTTACTAGTTTTATGACCCTGGGCAAGTCACTTAAGTACTGTGTACCTCAGCTTTGTCACCTGTAAAATGGAGATAATAATATCATATGCTTTCCAGGGTTTTTTGAGGATAAAACAAGATTATATTTGTAAATTTCACAAGAAAATAGGAGGTGCTATATAAATGTTTATTATTATTATAATCATCATCGTTATAATTATTATTACTCCTCCTCCATTTCTCCTTTGGGGAAATTAGAAATAAGCCTAAGTCTAAACTTTCAGCAGCTTTTTTTCTTCTTCTGCCCTTCATCATAAGAGATCTAAAGGATCAGATTGTGAGAAAAAGGAAGCTAACTTCTCTCATTATAGCCTTTCCTTTTCCAAGTCTGAACCCCGGCTGACCTCTATGCATAAGGCTAGTATCAAGGCTTCCTTAGCAAAAAAGGGGGAGATATATAAGGATGTACCCTAGCTCCTTGGGCCCTGCAGAGATTACAGTTGTTAAATTTCTATTCTTCTCTATTAGCCTAAGAAAAATAGGCGTAGTGAGAAAAGATATCTATCTTGAGGCAAAGAAGCTTACTCTAGTAAAAAGAAGACAATATTCTTTATTTTAAAACGATATCTACCTCTTTTAGGATTTTACCTGCTACTCCTAGTTTGGCTTGCTTGGGCAAAACACAAGTCTGACAGTCCTTCAGGTCCCTGAAAACAGATATAGTCTATTTAATTTTCTTCCTCTTTTGGCTAAACACCCTCATTTCTTTAGTCAATCTTCATATGGCCTAAATGAAAGGTCCTTTGATATCCTATTTTCCCTTCTCTGGAAGTTCTCTGGTTTTGATGCCTAAACTGCAAATTTAATTCCAGATGTGGTCTTATCAGCACATCATTCAGACAACTTTTTCATTCTTCAATTTTCACATTATATATCTATAAGATAGCCCAGGATAGCTTTTTTAGCTGGTGCATCAAATTGTTGCTTCGTATTGAGTGTATAGTCACCTAAAATGCTAGATCTTTTCGAAAGGAATTATTGTCATATGTTCCCTCATCATTTGTGAAGTGTTTTTAATTATATTTTTATTTTGAATATTTTCCCATAGTTACATGTGTCATGCTCTTTCTCTCTCCCCAAACCCCACTAACCCCACTTAGCCGATGCACAATTCCACTGGGTTTTACATGTATCATTGATTAATCCCTAATTCTATATTATTGATAGTTGGACTAGAGTTATCGTTTAGTGTCTTGTGAATTATTTTTTTAACTCAAGTATGTATGCTCCAGGAATTTTCTCTGACTGTCCCCCATACCTGGAACACTCTTCCTTTTCATGTCAACCTATTAGTTTCTCTGGCATCCTTTAAGTCTCAAGTAAAGTCTTATATTCACTACAAGCCTTTCTCAGTCCCTCTTTAAAAGAAAGTAATTTGTTATTAAATATTCTTTTCTTTTTAAATTTTGAGTTTTATATTCTCCCTCTCCACTTACCCAACCCTCTAAGAAGGCAAGCAATATGATATCAATTATACTGTGAAATCAAGCAAAACATTTCCATATTACCCATATATTACCAAAAAAATAAAAGGAGAGAAGAGAGTATTCAATTTGCATGCAGAGTTAATAGGTTCTCTCTCTAGAGGTGGATAGCAACTTTTTATTATTAGTCCTTTGGGATTGTTTTGGATCATTTTATTGATTAGAGTAGTCAAGTCTTTCATAGGTGATCATCTTTACAACATTCCTGTTATTGGGCACAATGATCTTTTGATTCTTCTTACTTCATTTTGCATCAACTCATATAGTTTTTGTTATGGTGTTTTTTTCCCCCCTAAAAACATTGCCCTCATCATTTTTCACAGCACAATGGTAATCCATTACAATCATACCAGAATTTATTCAGCCATTCCCCAGTTGATAAGTATTCCCCCAATTTCCACTTCTTTGCCTTAACAAAAAGTTGCTATACACACATGCATTTTATATATAATACACACACACACACATACATACATATGTATGTATGTATGTATGTATGTATGTATAACATACCTATCTATTGTAAAAGTGAAATTTGGGAGGTGCCATCTTTAAGTGTATATATATGTATTTTCTGGACACGGGGAAATTATCAAACTACATTTCCCGTGGTCAGCCACTCATCCTTAGCTGACCTGAGGTACCCTTTTTTAGAAAAAAGGTGTGTTTAAGATTACCTCACGGGGATATCTGTTAAGTTTTTTAAAATTCGATAATGTAAAAATATATGTATATTTAACTCTTTTAGGAGTAATTTCATGGGGAATTGTATAAATCTTAGAAGAAAATGTATGTTTTATAATCTATAATGTAAAGTTTAAATTCTTTTGAGAATAATTTCAGGATAAGGATCCTACCATCTCCCCAGAATCCAGACGACGAACTTCTTTGGTGAAGACACTATGAAGATGTCTGAAAAGCCTTCACTGTACCATGAAGACAAAATTTTGAACTTTAGGGTGCAGTTGATTGAACTATGGGGAGTTGAAATTGAGTTGTATGTATTGTTTTAATTGTACACTGTTATACCAATAGGGGATTGCCCCCAAATTGTTTTTTTGTCAATGCAGCTAATTTTAACTATTTGTTCATCTATTTCTTTTATCCCCAAATTCCTGAAAATTTTAGAAGTTGTCTATTTTTACAGGTCCAGCGAAGAAAAAGGGCTAACCTTTTTTTTGCCGGACCTCACGGGGAATTGTCAAAGTGAAATTTGGGAGGTGCCATCTTTAAGTGTATATATATGTATTTTCTGGACACGGGGAAATTATCAAACTACATTTCCCGTGGTTCAACGGGTTTCCGGTTCCAGTTCTTTGGGCGTGGGGAGGCCTACGTCTCAATGCAGGGAAGAGTATATATCTCCTGGGTTAGGAGGGAGTGGGCTCTTGGCCAGCAGACTGGGGAGGAGACAGGAGACAATTATGGCTAGGCGGCAAGTTTTGAATGCTTACAATTGCGTGGTCTAATAACTTTATCTATCAGCATGGCTTTAATTAAATTACTAATATATATATTTATACCAGCTTTTATTATTTTTCATATTTATACTATCTATCTATCAATAGTTCCAGATAGTTCTCCAGAATAATTGGAACAATTCACAATTATACCAATAGTTCATTTATATTCTTATTTTCCCTTATTCCCTTTTGCATTTGTCATTTTCTGATAGGTATGAGATAGTACTTCAGAAGTGTTTTAATTTGCATTTTTTCCAATCAATAGTGTTTCAGAGCATTTTTATATGACCATAGATGGCTTTAATTTTTTCTCCTGAAAACTGCCTATTTATAACCTCTGACCATTTATCAATTAAATATTTTTATATAATTTTTATAAATTTTACTCAGTTCTTTATATATTGGTGAAATTAGGCCTTTATTAAAGAAATTTACTATTAAAATTTTGATATTACTCCATTGTCTATGATACCTTTTAGCAAAATGAAATTTAACTCATTATCATTTTTTTTGCATTGCTTTGTCTAAGATGTTAATTACTATCCTGTCTTTTTCACTTCAGCTGAAGCATATTAAATTAGGTTCTATTCCTTTATTTTAACTCTGTGTGTGTTTTTCTATTTTAATTGTATCTCTTGTAAAAAGTATGTTGTGAAATTCTGGTTTCTAATCCATTCTGCTCTCTGTTTCTGTTTGGTGGTGAACTCATCCCAGTGCCATTTACAATTATGATTATAAAAGATATATGTTCTCTCCATTCTGTTTTCTTCAGTTTCTTCTCACTCTTTTTATCCTGTCCCTTCTCAAAAATCAATTTTATTTCTAACCATTGTTTCCCTTAGTTTGCCTTCCTCTTTGTTATAACCACCAAATCCTTCTTTTATCTCCTTCTCTTCCTATTTCTTTGAGTAATATGGATTTCTGTATCCAAATAATTATGTATAGTCTTTCCTCTTTAAGCCAATTCAGATGAGTATAAGGTTCATATATTGCCCACCCCAAATTTTCTCCTCCACTATAAAAAGTTTTTCTTTGTATTCCCCTCTTTTATATGAGAAAAATTTCCTCAATATACCCCTCCCTTCTCTTTTGTCTCAGTGAATCTCTTTTTCTCACCTTTTTTTATTTTGGAGATCATTTCAATAATCAAGTCATATCCATGCCCTCTGTCTATGCAAACTTTTTAAAACTAATCTAATAATAATAAAGTTCTTAGCAGTATCACATGTATCATTTTCTTATATAGAAATGCAATCATTGGAGCCTTATCGAGACATTTTAATTGTTTTAATATTTACTATTTTATGCTTCTCTTGAGTCTTTTGTTTGAATGTCAAATTTCTATTCAGTTCTTTTTTTCCCCCCATTGGGAATCCTTCAAAGTCACCTGAGGTTACGGAAGCACTGTACTAGGATAGAGGCTTTTCAAAACCTGTCCTAGAGGTCTTCAAATTTTTTGTGCTTCCAAGAAGATATGATATAGGAAGAAGTATCTCTCTCTCTTATCTGTGTTCTGGTATTTATCTAGGAAGGACCCTTACTCCTCAATAGCCTCTTCCTCTAGTGCAAATACTTTAGATCAATTTTTTCTCATTTTACCCACCTACANCTACTACTACTACTACTACTACTACTACTACTACTACTACTACTACTAGTACCACCAGCACTCCCCTGGGGACTCTATTTTCTCCTCTGTTAAAAGTCTTAGATGAGGTGAACTTTCTATTTTAGATCAGGAAATGGATTTTATGATTATTTACCATCTTCATTTGACTAATGAGGAAGATGAAACCCCAAAAGATTAAGTAACTTAAATTCACTCAATTTGTTACTGATAAATTCAGTGGAATTTATAAAGACTGGACCATTGTTCTTCTGATTCACAACCCAACAAGTCTTCTACTCCCCAAAAGAACACAATACTAGGACTCCATCAAATCAGAGGGCCATTAATTCAGTCATAGTTCCCTTAGAAGTTTGCTATCAATTGTGAGGTAGCCTGACAATATAAAGGACATTAGTCTTAGGATTACGATGTGTGGGTTTGAATACAAACCTATGTGCTTACAAATGCTTTGGACAAATCATTTAAAGTGTTAGAATTTCATTTTTTAATTCATAGAAAAGTATAATTATACTAATTTTGTTCACTTTTCTGGTTACTAAAGCACTTTGGAACCTTCAAGAATTACATTAATATGAAGTGGGGTTATTTCCACAAATCTAAATTTTGCAACTTGTTGGCTTTTTCATGAAATATCAAGTCAAATTCAAGTTGTTGTTTTTTTGAGGGGACATTCTTCTTCTATCCCTTGGACAAAAAAAAAGGTTAAAAGGAATAAAATTTAATTTCTCTTAAGAATTGTGGCTCTGTGTTTCAAGTTTGGTTCTCATTCTTTATCTTGCTTCTTGCTTTCTTTGAGTTCGCATTCAAATTAAAACCATCACACATGTCTGTTTCTGTTCACATTGCTCATCCTGGGAAAAGTGCAATAAGGGAAGCGATGAAGATTTATTGAAATCATTACTTAAGAAAGAGCAACATTAATCCAGGTCATAAAAAATGGTCAGAAGAGAATTGTACTCCCCCCCCCTTTTAACCACAAAAAGAAATTTTTATAGTATGTCAGAAAAGGCTCTATTTGCTAAGAAATTAAAGTACATACAAAATCCAAATCTTAGAATTATTTTCCCCCTTAATTTCTTCTATATGTTAAACTACAGTGGAAATATTGATTCACAGGATTGTTTCAGAGGGCCTGGAATCAAGTCCTCTTTTTAACACTTATGATATGTATGTCCTTGGACTTACCTCTCCATGGCCTCAGTTTACTCATCTATAGAATTAATGGGTTGGATGAAATGGCCTTTCAGATCTCTCCAACTCTTACTCTATTGTCTATTAGTGAGTTTTTCATTGATTAGGACTTATCATGCAAAACAAAATGGAGCATTAACAATTATTCTATAAATTTATGCCTTGTAGAAAAAATGACCAAGTTTGATTGAAAAGATCAAAAGACCAAACTGATCCCTGGATATCTATATAAGAACATGCTGGTGTGTTAGAGAATTATATACATATATAGATGGGAACAATATACATATATAGATGTGTGTGACTATGATTCTACAATGTGATTAGTAAACTTGTCATTGAAAAGTAAATTTAGACAATGTTTTTTTTATCCAAGAGCAAATAAAATTATCTTTTTCAAGCTTGATTTCTGGTGTAATGATTATTTAATTCAGTTTATGCTATCTAGACCTGTGCCCTGGAATGTATTCCTTTTCCAATTCATTCTCACTTAGGGCCAGTATACTTTACAATAGAGTGACCTAATTCCATTTACAAGGTGAAAAAAATATAAAAGAGGATCCTCTGTCTGACATTCAGACAGCGGACCTACCACTCACATACAGAATATTCTACCACATTTCTAAAATACATTTCTTTGGAAGAGAAACAATTGAGTGTCCTACCTATATTTTGAGGGAAGAAATTTATATATGTATACATCACATTCCTTCAAGCTATAATTCCAAACTGCAAACACTCCAGTTTTCTTTCAGTCCCAGAAGATTTAATAAAAATTTGATAATTAATTAATTTTTATTGTTTTTGTCATAGAATGCGAGAGGGCAAGGGCCACCGGAATCAAGAGGCACCTTACTACCGCAGACTAGTCCTATTCTTTCTCTTTTTTCTCCCAGGCCCTCCCATTCCCAAATGTGTGCTGGGTCTTTCAATCAGTCTGGAAGCAGAATGGATATGACTGTATAAAAGGTGCTCTGTGCCCCAACTTGACTCAAGCCAGTCTCATGGTAGTTTAGTTTGGTATTGGGACAAAATGAGACACTTTTAGGCTATTCAGTATATAAGGCAGGAGTTTTTACAAGGTAAATGTCTTCAAAAGACTTAAATAAATATACCATCACTTTTGAACCACTTTCTCTATTGTTAAGAATGAGATAAAACTCCTATATAGCAGTCTTATTTCCAAGACGAAAACCCTCCTTATGGTCAAGTCTCAGGCACCCTGGCCACTCATGGCTTCCATATGGCTTTGTCCAGCCGCAACATCCCATCTGCAATGCTGGTTCCAATATTTTCATAGCTCAAACTTCCAAGTCTGTGCAGATCACCTCCAGCCCCTGAAATTAAGCAGAAAAAACAGCACAGAGCAGAAACAAATACACCTCCAGGACTATTTTTCTGAATTGAGGTAAAAGAGGCAGAGCAGGGGAAGGGTGCCTTATCCTCTTCCTTATTCAGTTTGCAGTGCCCAGGCTGTGGGTAAACTGTGATCTTTACCCTCTGGGCACAGCAGGAAGAAGAGGCTTTAAAAAAATCAACTAGGGGAGCCAGCAATTTTAAAGATACAGCTGTCTAATCAAAGGGACCCCCGCCCACATGGTGATGTATGCAGAGGTCTCCATGTTAGATAAATTCAACATGCATTAAAAGGTCATCAAAGATATCTCAATGTTAGGTGAACTGGGAATAAGCCAAGATTACAAATAGTTCAAAAAAAGACATATACTTATCTCCTAGCAAGGGAAGGCTATCTACCAAGAGAGGCATCCAGGACACCTCCACTGAGCAAAACTCTATATAGGCTGGTTACCCATTGTTATCTAATGACAAAGCAAGGGAGAGCTCTTAGAGATCTTTGTAATGTAAGGATGGAATTTGTGCAAGGGGAATGGGAGGAATGGATCCAGAGGCTGACAGTTTGTGACAGTTGGTGACAGTTGAGACCAGAGAGGATTCTGGGTAATTCTCCAGAGGAAGGAGGAGGAAAAGGACTTCTGGTGGAGGACTGAGAGAGGGAGGAGGAGAACATCTCAGCTCAAATCCAGTCCTGAGGACTTCCTGAGGATCTTTCTTTGGACATTAAAACCCCAATTCCCTGGTCACAGGCATCCCATCACTTCTTACCCATCAAGAGTTAAATCGCTGAGTCAGCTAAGTGTTTGGACTCCATTTTGGGAGTGATCTCTTAGACTCCTTCTCCCATTACCCAACCTTGCTGAGAGACCCTTTCAGGTCTAACTTACAATTATAGAAAAGGATAGAAATAGAAACAGAAGGAAAAGGGACAAGGGGGGAGACGCTTAGGAGTGGGAACCCCAAAGGTTCCCACCTAAGTGAAAGACCCCATAGAAATAGAGAAGAGGGCACCCCAAATCCCTCTGCCCTTCACCCCTTTCCCCAATCCCTATATTGATATTAATATAAGACATTCATTAGTCAAATAACATTCCAGAGTGCCTGAGAGACGAGGGGGAGGGGAATCACAACTTGGTCTGGCTGCCTCCATCTTGAAGCCAGACCACCGGCTGTGAAGTTGACTGACCTCTGGGGAAGTTTGCGTGAACCCCACCCTCATCTTATGGGGAAGAATTGCCCCCAACTCCTGTGTGGGGGTGGCATGACCATCCAGGTCACTCAGTTTAGGGGTGACACCCCCTTGAAGTCTCTCCCAGTATATATTCGGCAGGAGGGGAGAGCTAGAAGAGAGTCTCTTCATAGACTCTCTTTATCTCCCCTCTATCATAACATTGGTTACTGGCTCTCTTTATTATTACAGTAATTAGGTCACAAGGAATTAGTTTCCACAGCCTTTTCTTTAGGCTCCCAAGTCAAGAAAGAATTGAAGATGATCTCAATTTGTATTAAGGAAAAAAAAATTAGAATTAGATAAACTTGAATGAGGGGAGGAGTATTTGTGAGGGTATTTCCTCTACCATACATCTTGCTTGGACAGGAATTCACCAACTACAATCCATCTGTTAAGACAAAATACCAATAGATTTTAGCCTTTGCACTGCAAATGATATTCTTTAGCCCTCATAGTATTATCATATGTCCTATAGCTGAACTCTCCTATATATGATTTCTCCTCTAATTAGAATGCGGCATTCTCAATAGAGACTGTTTTATTTTTATATTTGCAATGAAAGCCTTTTTATCCTAGAACTTGATCCACAATAACCGCTTGATAAAGGCTTTCCTAACCCATCTTTAAATCAGTATTAAAAGACTCAGATCTTCTTTTTTTTTATTAGATACAAACACTGAGAAAATTTAGTAAAAACCAAAACAAAGAACAAATGAGAATAACAAAAACAGAGTGAACAACCAGACTTTTAGGACAAAAATATATATTAATCTATGAGAGTGAAATGTCATGAAGAGTATCTTACAAAAGTCATTAAGAATAAGAAAAAGAAGAGTGGCAGTAGAAAAGGAGAAGAGAAAGGGAGTGCTGGGAGGAGAGAGGAAAGAAGAGAAATAAGAATGTGTGAAGATGAGTGAGAGAGAAAAAGAGGAGAGGAGAGGAGAAGAGAGAGAGAGAGAGAGAGAGAGAGAGAGAGAGAGAGAGAGAGAGAGAGAGAGAGAGAGAGAGAGAG
>NC_058134.1:158833264-158920301 GCF_016433145.1 Gracilinanus agilis | reverse complement strand
CTATCACATTACAAATAATATTCCATATATTTCACACAGTTAACAAATTACCTTATAACAATTATTTGTGGGTTTATTTATAACAATATGATTTTTTTATGACAGAATTTGAAGTTGGTGTCATTAGTGTACTGAAACCCCAAAAGTTGAATGTTATATGATAACTAAGAAAGGTAATTTAATCTAAAGCAGGTTAAGTAAAGGCATAGCATCCAGGACAAGGAGGAGAATACTGTTGTACTCTTTTTAAAGTTAATTTTTATTTTTCTCAGATTATATATCAATTAAATTATCAATACTTATTTTCTGACATTTTGTGACCCATAAAACTCTCCCTCCCTGCTAATCCTCCCTTTTCTCCAAGATGGCAGGTGATATAATACAGGTTGTGCAAGTCTTATTATATAATATATGCTTCCATGTTAATCACATTGTAAGAAAAGACCCATATCTCTCACACCACAGAAAAATTAATGGAGGAAATAAAGTGACAAATGACATGTTTCAGTCTGTGTTCAGACTTTTACAATTCTTCTCTAGTAGTGGATGGCCCTCCTTTTTTTGTCATTAGTCCTTTGGAGATATCTTGGATCCTTGAGTTTCTAAGTCATTCAGAGTTGATCATTTTACATTATTGCTGTTTCTGTGTACAAGGTTCTTCTGGCTCTGCTCACTACAGTTTGCATGACTTCATTTTAGTCTTTCCAGGTGTTTTTGTAATCTTACTATTTATCATTTCTTATGGCCCAATAGTATTCCATTACAATCATATACCACAGCTAGTTGAACCATTCCCCAATTGATGGACATCCCTTCAGTTTCCTGCTCTTTGCTACCACAAAAAAGAATTGCTATAAATACTTTTGTACAAGTAGGTCCTTTCCCCCTATTTTTTATTTTTTTAGAACACATAGGTTTTATTTACTAATAATATCATGCATATTCTCAACAGCTAATCTAGCTTTTAACTATTTATAGTTCACTTAAAAAAAAGACCACACACACACAAAGAGTATCTACGTTTTTTACTCTATTAACCAATTCAAAAGGACAGACTTACTTCTGTACTTTTAGAGCCAAGATAGGAATGTAACACCCCTTTAATCTTATGAAAGGCAACATCATTTTGTTAAAGAAAATGCACACTAGTTGGCAGAAATATAACTTTATAGCTACCTCAGAGGTCAAACCACCAATTGACAGTGCATGACATTAAAGCAAACAACCAAACCCTCCTAATAATTATCATTGTGGTAACAGCAGCAGCAGCCAAACATTCATTTTCACCTTCAGAGAGTAACTTTACTGACTCCATTTACATTGCTAAATGAATAAGAATTGAAGGAAATATAGAAAAGTCATACTAAAAAAATAGTCAAATCATCATAAATATGATATGGCAAAGTTTCCTGACATATGAGCAGTTCTATAAATCAAAGTAACTGTGTATATTTAAATGAGTTTGAAGAAAAGTGCTATTGACAAAGAAGATGCTATTACCTCTTGCGGTTTTTATTCCTTGATAGGGGATTTAAATCTGATTGATATGCCTTTATACAAAAGCACATTTGACTGATGTCCTTTTCTGTGTCCTCTACTCTTATTTTAAGTGCTTTTAGTATTTGCTCATCATAATCAGGCAAGGGCTTTGAAGCTTTGAGATGAAACATGCCGGCATTAGTGTTACCCATTTTGTTTTATTCTTTCATAATTTCTAGGTCCTTTTCAATCCATCTATCTCCTCAAAAGTTATATAACATGTTCCCAAGTAATATCTTCAATATTTCAAAAATTGGAACACCAGGTTTCCTTAACTTAGCCTCAAGTGTGGGCTAATCAAAGCAAAAAACAAATGAAGCCAATTCTATCTGGTCTCCTGAATTCTTTGAATTAAATTATTTAAATTGTATTTTAGCTGTTTCCTGACAATGTTGACATAGTTCCTAAAAACAAAGTAGATGCCACGCAGCCATGGAAAATGAATATGGTATTGTCAACAATTCATGGCAAATGACATTTCTCATTTCACGCTTGCAAGTTAATCAATAGCTTATTCATCATAGAGTGACACTGGAGACAGAATATCTATGAATTTAACCACTGGTATTATTCAAGATGTCATCAGATCCTAAGCTTTCTACTCCATTACATCAGCTTTGCAAATATGTATAACAAATCCACCTGCCAACAGGAATATTTTATTTGACTCTACTAACCCAGGAACATGTAAGACAAAATGAATATTTGACCATTGGATCATGCTATTAATTATCGTAAACTAGAATATGTACTTATAGATTAAAAAGAGGGATAGGTAGATCCATATTTAGAACCATCTAGATAGATATATAGATCTAGAAATGCTTATTGGTCTATATATGTATATATTTAATTACTTATCAATATCTACATATAAGGCTTTATTATATTGTTTAATGTTTTTTCATTGAAAATGTCATCACTGAAAGAAATACAATAGAATGGAAAGCACCCTGGACAAAAAAAGAAAAAAAGATTCCTCTCCAAACTCCCTGGTTATAACTCAGTTTTTCCATCTGCAAAATGGTGATAATAATGTATACTCAATTGAATTTATGGAGTCTTATTAGCATCCAATGAGTTTCACATTATGCTCACATACCTTTCTGCACATGTGTAAGTGTGGTGCTTACTGGAAAGGAGGAAGCATGGATTACAATAAAGAACTATAGAGGATATTGTAGAATCTGTGATCAGAGACCTGGATTTGAATGTCAGATAAGCAGAAAAATTAGGCAGACTTTGGAGAACATGTCAGAAAAAAGGGCCAAATAACACTAGAATTTTGCAATCTTTTCCAATAGAGAACCAAGAATAATGACTGCTTACATTTTATTCAATTGTAAAATAGTAAAAAAATAGCAAATAACTTGATCTGATTAAGTGTTGTTTAAATCTAGTAAAAGATTATTTTAAAACTGAAAGAGTGATATAGATATTTCTCTTTAGAGAAACAATTTCTGGGGAACATAGGGAGAAGGACCAAGGGTAACCAATTGGGGCAAAAAATAAAAATCAAAGAAAAACATGATAAATCTGCAGAGACAGATGCAGAATGAGTAAGAAAGACAACTCTGAACAAGAATAAAGGCACCACCTCCAGGCACATCTTGGAGTACAAAAAAGAAGAGAATGAGAGCTCACATTTATATAGCACTTGAAGGATTTAAAAAGAACTTTGCTTATGACAATTTTCTGAGGTAGCAGCAATATTGTAGCTATAAGGTACAGATGATGAAACTGAAGCTCTCAATGGTTTGTTCACAATGCTAAAATTGTTTCGTGGAAAAGCTCACACTTGAACCCAAGTGACTGGTGAGAAAAAGATCTACTGTACTATTCACTTTACATTGCAAAAGGGCAATGGTCAGATTTATTGTATTTTATTTTTCTATTAATAGGTATTTGCTTTCCCTTCTCTACCCATTAAAGTTAAAAGAAAAAATAAAGCTTTTGTAGCAAATATGCATAGTCAAAAACAAATAAAACTCCCAAATTCCCTTGTGATTCATATCTATAAATACACATCTTATTCTGTATAGTGGTAGACTTAAGAGAATAAAAGCATGCAGAGGAACATGTTATATAAAAAGAAATATAGAGTTTTCTTTTTATTTCTGCCTCAGGATCAGTAAAGGTATGGGGCACAGAGACAATTATGTAGCAGATAGCAGCATATCAGGAGAATAATAAATATTATGCCTCTTTAAGAAGTGAACATTATAATCAAATTTTGGAATCAAAAAAGTATCCTGAGTCAGATGACTTTATGATTTCATTCTAGCAACTTTTGAAAACTTGCCGAGCTACCGTTAGCTGCTGATTTTAGCATCATATATAAAAAGTAGAATTCCACAGGATACAAACATATGCATAGAAATAGGGAGGGTTATGAATGACACAAAAAAGGGAGAACACAAGGTATTAGAAGACAGAAATCACTGCTATTTTTAAATATCAATCACAAAATCTTTGCAAGAAACTTGCAGCCAATAACAATAAGAAAAGCAAAAGACAAGATGCACATGCTTCTTTATTCTTCAAGGAAAATCTGAGTTCATCAGGGTGTCCACTTTTTAAACAATCTTGTGGCAACCCCTTGATTCCTTATAGATAACATTCCCGAGGAGGCCAAAAATCTTTGTTCATATATATAGCCCAGCCCTCTCAGTTTACAGATGAGGAATCTGAGTACTACCAAAGTGAGATGACTTGTCCAAGGTTGCTCAAGGAAGTGAGTAGGACATCCAAAATGTTAAACCAGCTTTCCTGACTTCAAATTTGGTATTCTTTCCACTGAATTGCAGTGCTGCTTTAGTGGAGGAAGAGAGACATAAAGGGATAAAAAAGGACTAATTGGTGAGCCTAAAAAAGGAAGCGAGAGAGGCAGGAAGGACATTTATTATGTTTTGATACAGTAAATGAATTTAGTAAGATGAGTCATAAGTTTCTCTGAAAGCCTGCAGAGACACCAAAGATATGTGCATGTGGTAAAGTACAGTTTCCTCCTGAAAAAATCTAAACATTTATACTACTTTTTTTCAGCAATCTCATATTCAGGGGTCAATTGAGCCAGAAATTAAAAATAATGTACATTTAAGAAAAGAATATTCATCTGTTCACTTAAAAAATTTTTAAGTACTTTCAGAGAAACTTAGGTAATCAGGTACTATGGAGGTTGTAAAGATACAGGGACTGTCATTAGATAGTTTATAATCCAAGATGTACACAAATAATGAGAGCATAAGGCAAATATGTAGTTGGAAGGTCAACGTGTGATAGTAATTCAAAGGAAGAAAGGATCACTCTCAGATGGAAGGAAGATGGATCAAGGAGGTCTTCAGGGAAAAGGTAGCATTTTTTGTGTTGCTAAGATTTTGCCAGCTGGAGGTAGAGGAAATAATAAATTCTTTATGGAAGTAATTTAGCAAAGACACAAAAGTGAGAGTTGCATGTACTCAGGACTACAAAATTATCCATTTGGATTGCATTAAAGGGTAGGCAGAGAGAAATAGTGAAATGAAACTAGTGTTTTTAAGTCATCCTACAGAAGCAGATAGTTTGGAATGTGAAGAATTAGCTTCCTTTTTATTCTTATCTTTCTGACATACTGTGTGACTTTGAGTAAATATCACTTTGTTGAATGATACTGTGGAAAGAGCGGTGCAGTTAGAATCAGAAGATGGGTGCAAGTTCTAATGTTTATTATCTTTTTACATTTTTATCATATTTTATGAAGCATATGTAGATATGATTTTTAAGAATAGTTTTTTCACTACTTATTATTTATGTAACATTAAGCAAGTCACTTCCCTTCTCTGGGATTTAATTTCCTCATTTGCAAAATGAAGTGATTTAGTGTGACGATGATCTCCAAGGTCACTTCCAACTTTGTCTCTAATCCTGTGACCCACAAAATGAAAGGTTTGGTCATTTAAAAATCCAAGCTTTTGTACAAACAAAAACAATGTAGTCAAAATCAGAAGGGAAACAACAAATTGGGAAAAAAATCTTTATAACAAAAAACTCTGACAGGGGTCTAATTACTCAAATATACAAGGAGTTAAACCAATTGTACAAAAAATCAAGCCATTCCCTGATTGATAAATGGGCAAGAGACATGAATAGGCAATTTTCAGATAAAGAAATCAAAAGTATCAATAAGCACATGAGAAAGTGTTCTAAATCTCTAATAATTAGAGAAATGCAAATCAAAACAACTCTGAGGTATCACCTCATACCTAGCAGATTGGCTAAAATGACAGAAGGGGAGAGTAATGAATGCTGGAGGGGATGTGGCAAAATTGGGACATTAATGTATTGCTGGTGGAGTTGGGAACTGATCCAACCATTCTGGCTGGTAATTTGGAACTATGCCCAAAGGGCTATAAAAGACTGCCTGCCCTTTGATCCAGCCATATCATTGTTGGGTTTGTACCCCAAAGAGATCATAGATAAACAGACTTGTATGAAAATATTTATAGCCGTGCTTTTTGTGGTTGCAAAAAACTGGAAAGGAGGGTATGTCCTTCAATTGGGGAATGGCTGAACAAACTGTGGTATATGCGGGTGATGGAATACTATTGTGCTCAAAGGAATAATAAACTGGAGGAGTTCCATGTGAACTGGAAAGACCTCCGGGAACTGATGCAGAGCGAAAGGAGCAGAGCCAGAAGAACATTCTACACAGAGACCCATACACTGTGGTAAAATAGAATGTAATGGACTTCTGTACCAGCAGCAATGCAATGACCCAGGACAATTCTGAGGGAAAGGATCACTACCCACAGTCAGAGGAAGAACTACAGGAGTGGAAACAGAAGAAAAGCAGCTGCTTGAACACATGGGTTGAGGCGGACATGATTGGGGGTGTAGACTAGAAACTACCACACCAATGCAACTATCAACAATTTGGAAATAGGTCTTGATCAATGACACATGATAAAACCAGTGGAAATACACATCTGCCAGGGGGGTAGGGGGAAGTGGGGGGGGGTGAAGGGGAAAGTAAGAGCATGAATTATGTAACCATGTTAACTTTTCTAAAAAATAAATATTAATAAATGTTTAAAAACATCCAAGATCTGTTCTATTCCTTTTCTCATACAACCTGGATCTTGCAAGTCTCCTATTATACATTTGGGATTAAACTTGCTCTTTTCAGGAGGTAGAAACTGCTAGATTTTCCAAAATTGCATTCAAGAATAAGGTATTCCTTATAAGGTATTCAAGAATAAGAATTCCTGAGGATGAGGTCAAATTGCTAATTGGATAAATTTTTGCTGAGTTTTTTCAATTGTGTTCAACTGTGTTCCCATTTGGGATTTTATTTGCAGAAATGCAAGAGTGGTTTCCTGTATTCTTCTCCAGCTCATTTTATGCATGCGAGAACTGAGGTACATAGGGTTTAGGGACTTGTTCAGGGTCACACAACTACTAAGTTTCTGAGACCAGGTTTAAATTCCTGAACGTGAATTCCTGACTTTAGACCAAATGCTCTGTCCACTGCTCCACCTACATTCCCCCTTGATTGGCTAAGGACTAGGAATTCTTTTTGGAGAAGTTAAGAAGGCAAGGTAAAACCTGAAATGATTTACTAGGGAAAGGAGAGGAAGAATATGAGTGGGGATTTAGGTTTAAACTCTTCTAAATGAGGCACAGGCTACTTAAAAGGCTGAGACTTTGTTTTTGCTGTGACAAAAAAACGTATATTGGAAAAATGTAAAAAAGACAATATTGTGAAAAAAATCCATGACTTGAGAATCAGCTGCACCATTAACTGGCAATGACATTGGCCAGGTATTTTTTCTCTAACATTAGTATTCTCTTCTTTAAAATGGATGACTGGACTAGAAGATTCCTAATATATCTTCAAACCCTGATGCCACCATCTTTGATTCTATAAAATAGTAAAATTTTAAGGTCAACCAGGACCGCTGAGGGCAAAGCAAAGCTAATTATCTTTGATAACATAGACTAAAAATTAACACCTCAGATATACAGCTAGTTATATTCTGCCCTTTTTCATCACATGATTATGGGCATTAAAGCTCTTTGAGTAGAGAGAAAGCATCAATTTATTCTTCCTTCACAATGTCTCCCTACTCACAATCATTGTGGTTAACAGTGACATTAATTTTTTCATCCTTTACTCTGATCATCTAGTATCACCACAGCTATTAAATTCCCACCTCTACTTCCCACAGTCCTGTGACACAGAATTGCTTTCTACCTAGAGTTTTTCTATAACCCTCCCTTCTGCTGTCCCTTGTGCTTTCTAACCCTGTTGTACTTGTTTAACTTTGCTGGGCTCTCTGATATCTCTACTATTTTGAACTTAAAATAATTGTCAGTATCTCATTTTAACATCATCTTTATGTCTAAATATACCTCCCTCTCTTTCCCAGAAAGCCATTCTTTATTACAAAGATTAAAGAAAAGCAGTTTTGGGGTGGACAAAACACTTCTACAATGTTAACAAAATGTTCAACTGAGTCTCATGCTGTATGCTATATTCTGCATCCAAAGTTCTCCTTTTCCCTAAAGAAAGGAGGCACATTTTTCCCCTTCCTTGAAGCCAATTTTGGTCACTGAAATTACATAGAGTTAAATCCTACCTGATTAGAGAAATGCAAATCAAAATATCTCTGGGGTATCACCTCAGACCTAGCAGATGGGCTAATATGAAAGCAAAGGAATGTTGGAGGTGATGTGGCAAAACTTGGACTCTAATACACTGCTGGTAGAGTTGTGAATTGATCCAACCATTCTGGAGGGCAATTTGGAACTATGCCCAAAGGGCTATAAAAGAATGCCTACCCCTTTATCCAGCCATACCACTGCTGGCTTTGTACCCCAAAGAGACAATAAAGAAAAATATTTGTACAAAAATATCCATAGGCTCACTATTTGTGGTAGCCAAAAATTGGAAAATGAGGGGATGTCCATTGATTGGGGAATGGCTGAACAAATTGTGGTATATGCTGGTAATGGAATACTATTGTGCTGTAAGGAGTGATGAACTGGAGGATTTCTATATGAACTGGAAAGACCCCAAGGAATTGATGCAGAGTGAAGTGTGCAGAACCAGAAGTACATTGTACACAGAGACTGAACTTTTGTGGGACGATCATATTTAATTGACTTTTCTACTGATAGCAATGCAATGATCCAGGACAATTCCAAGGGACTTATGAGAAGGAATACTATCCACATCAATAGAAAGAACTGTGGAAATAGAAATGCAGAAGAAAAACATTTAATTTTTCACTTGTGATATTGGATATGGGGGGTTTTGGTTTTTAAAAGATTATTACAAAAATGATTAACATGGAAATGGGCATTGAGTGATAATACATGTATAACCCAGTGGAATTGCTTGTTGGCTTTGTGAGGGGGGAGGGTAAAGGGAGGAGAAGTAAATGAATAAATTTAAAAAAGAAATTACATAGAATTTAGGTGACGGTGGTGTTTTATTCTTTTCATTTTCATTGTAGTCATTTTTGTTCATGTAAAAGGTTTTCAATATCATGAAATTAAAATAACTATTTTATGTTTTGTAATATACTCTATTTTTAGCTTAAGAAAGAATTCCATCCATAATAATAGTTGTGAAAATTATTTGATCTAGTTCTCTTTTTCTTATGGTAGGAACCTCAATATTTAGGAAACATAGATATTTGCAGCCTTTTTGTAGTATGTGGTGCAAAACATTGGTTCAAACAATTTTGTCAATTTATTTTCCAGTTTTCCCAGAAATTCTTATCAAATTGGGATTTTGTGTGCTTTATTTATTTGCTTGGGTTTAACAAACACATTTCCATTGTAATGATAATCTTTTTGAATTATGAGCTCTCTCTCCTCAATTTGACATGCATTTAAACTTATCTGTTACACAGGTAAATCTATTTAGTAAAATGCATGATCTTTACACACATAGCTTTTATTTTTGGCTTTGAATTTTTAAAATCTACAATATTATATATGCATATGCTCTCCTAAGGTTCTCAATATAATATTCACTATATTAAATTTGTTTAAATATAATTCATTTCAATTGAAATTGTAATGAAGTTATATTGCTTGCTCATTTCCCTCATATTTGTTTTACTTTAATTTTTTTTCTATATAGGTTCCTTACTTGTGTCCTATTGGGGAAATAGGTACTTAACTTTTCCCTTGAACTTTTTCAATTCTTCTTCATATTCTTATTTGATTTGGACACTTAATCTTGCACTGCACTATCTTTCTAGGGTTTAGGCCAGTGGTTCCCAAACTTTTTTAGCTTACTGCCTCCTTTCCAGAAAAAATATTACTTAGCCCCCTGGAAATTAATTTTTTTTAAATTTTAATAGCAATTAATACGAAAGATAAATGCACCTGTGGCCATCACCGCCTTCCTGGATCACTTCAGCACCCACCAGGGGGCTGTAGTGCCCACTTAGGGAATCACTGGTTTAGGCTCTAGCCTTGGAATCCAAATCCAGTAGACGGAATTCAACTTTCCTTGCTGTCAGATTCACTGGTGGAGACCTCCTGTTTATTCAGATCTCTACTGTCTGCCAGCTTATTTAGTGATGTACTCCATCTACTATTTGGACTTCATTTTCCCCCCTCATATCATCCTAGGCATCTGTCTTGACTTTGCGGATCTCTCTAAATTCTAGTTCCAATTATCCATCTGTTCTATATTCCTGGTGAGCTCCAAGCCAGAAAATTTTTAAAAAAAACTATTAGGCAATCAATTGAATGTCAGAGAAAATGTAGGGGAGAAATATGAACATTTAAGTCTACATATCTCATTTTTTAAAATCAAAATCTATGAGGAAAGATAAAATCTAGAAAGTGAAAAATTTTTGAAAAGATTTCTCTAATAAACAGACATAAAGTAATCTTATTAGCATTATTATTATTTAAATCATTTAAAGTATCTGACTTATAAACTTCATGGATCTTTAAGGAATATTTTCTCCTTCTGAGTCTTCTCTTCCTTCTTCCTTTTTTCTTTTCTTTCCTCTTTTTTTCTTCTTGTCTGCTTTCCCTTCTCCATGGTCTAGGAGTTCCTGTTAAGGATCATCCTCTATAGAAAATGTATATGTGGTTCTAGTGAGTTGCCAGGGGTACTGAAAAGTTAAATGGTTTGTTCAGGATCAAAAAAATCAGTAAGTATCAGAGACAATATTTGAACTTAAGCCTTTCTGACACTGAAGATTGTCTTCTATTTACTACATTATACAGCTTTCCCAATGAAAGAAGGCTTCTAAAGATGGTGAAGTAAGAGGAAGCAGAACAGCTGAGTACTCTCTATAACTACTCCAACAGAGATTTAAGAAGAGTGTCAGACCAAGGAAAATCTGTCTCTTATCTTTGAACCTGCAAAACCTCATAGCTAGCTGACAGGAACCTAAGGCCAGCAATTTTCTACTGGAACTCAACTTAGAAGAAAGTCTGAAGTAATTTTCCCCATACTTAAGTAGAGTGTGAAATTTCAGAAGTATAGGAGGGAAGCAAACAGATTGTGCCCTAAATCAGACTGCTGAGAACCTACTGTAAGTTTACAGTTCCCATGTTATCCATGAAAAACTCAGGACTCAATCCATGAAAAGCACAGCACTCAGAGAATATAGTGGCAATAGCGAAGATAAGATAGATCAAAACATTTCAAGGCCTTTCTTTTATGTCCAGAACAGAGCTTGCCCTTTATACAAGTCTTAATTTGAAAAGTGAGTCTGGAAGGATGATTTAATATTTTAAAAATGCTGCCACAAGAAAGAATAATGATGATGCCATGATAACATAAGCCCAGAGGAAGGAACTAAATCTATAATACTGAGAAAATCCACAAAGAAAAAGTTGGACAAAAAGGTTAACTACAGTTCCTAGGAGAAATGAAGCAAGAATTTGGAAAAGAGTTAAATAATGTCATTATAAATGCAATTAGAATGGTAGAGGAAAGAAACAGAAAGTAAGAGAAAATACTGGAGGAAAAACTTAGAAGGAGACAAACAGCTTAGTCCAGGAGGTACAAAACCTTGTCAAGTACCAATTTTCAAACTCCTTGAAAATTAAAATGGGAAAATTATACTATGATGACACAGTAGAAAGATGTAATGCACTCCCGCTCTTCTCATAATTATTCCAGCAAAAGATCCAAGAACTATTCTAGACCAAGCAGTGATTAGGAAATTCAAGGAGAACTACATGAGTTAATAAACTAAAGATCATTCCAACTTATAATCACAAATTTAACCTATAAACAAAGGGCCAAGGCTATAACTATGAAACTTACATAAGCAGTGATCACAGACTCAGTGCCTGGAGTTCCAAACTAACCCAGTGAAGAAACAATTCCCAGAACTAATAATGGTCTCAACCTCAAAGCCAGACAGGCCAGACACTTAATGTCTTCCAGAAAGGCCTGGAATAAGGACTCGATATACTCAGAGCTCCAAAATAGTCAAACAGTGAGGACATACCTCAAAGTGATCTTAGACTCATCTCTGCCCAAACCCCTCAGGCCAGGCCAGCAGGGTAAGATCTCCTAAAGAAGGCCAAAGTCTAAATTTAGCACCCAGACCCTGGGTTTTGATGGTAGAATAGAAAGGGGATACCCCACCCCAACCAAGAAATAGTAGCATCAAAGACTCAATCCCTAGAGGTCTCAGCTAAACTAGCAGCACTGGTTTATTCAAAGGAGATCCCTGGAAAAATGAGTCAACAAAGACACACAAAATGCTATTATGATTGCAGGAATGCCCAAGATACAAACAAAGGAAAGAAAATATTTCCCAAACACTTGCAAGCAAAACTTCAAAGAACAATTAAGACTAAGTAAGTTATAATTTGTAGAGGAAATAATGATATTTTTCAAAAAAAGAGTTTAGAATGATATTATAAAGAAAATTAAATTATAGAGAAAAATGGAGAATTGAGAACTTTAGAAGAGAGAGTTGGAAGGAAAATTAATACCAGTGTAAGGATAAAACAGTACTCAGGTAATACAATACCTAAAATCAAAATGAATTAAAGAGAAATAAATGACTTTATGAAATTTTCTTTTCGAAGGCATAAGATTAAAAAAAGAAAATGTGTTTTTCATATCAAAAACAACTAACCTAGAGAATAGCTCCAGGATAGATAATTTAAGAACTGTTTGAATAATTGATATGCATGAACTCCCCCCTCCCAAAAGAGAGCCTGATTATTATATTTTAAGAATCATTAAGGCTTGGACACAGCTTTTTGAAATAGAGGGCAAAGGAAAAATGGTAAAAAATCCATGTCACCTCCTGAAACTGCCAATTTAAAACTCTCAACAATAACTGAGTCAAAATCCAACAGTTCCAAGTCAAAGAAAAAAATGTCATCAACAAACACTTAGCACAAGTACAAAGGAACCCCTCTTAGAATGACACAATATTTAGTAGTTACTATTTTAAAGAAACAGAATCTATGGATTATGATATTCCAGAGAGTAAAGAAATGACTTACAATGAAGAATAATTTACCTAACAAAACTTAGTATAATCTTCAAGTGAAAAAAATGTAACTTTAGTGAAATGAAGGACCTCCTACCATTTCTGGTGAAAATATTAGAATTGAACTTTGAAGTAAAAATGGGAAAGTAAAACATAAAAAAAGATGAATACTTGTGAGCTCTTAGAAAAGATTTTATGAGAATGAAGTGTCTGCATTCTAATTGGGAAAGATAAGATAAAAGCATCTCTAAAAAACTGTAATGATATCTGAGGTCAGAAAGGATGTAAAATAAAATGGAAGACCTGGAAGGATATAGTATTTCTCAGTTGGTGGAGTTATGAATTGATGTAGCAGTTCTGGAAGCTTATTTAGAACTCTGCCTCCAAAAATTACCAAACTAGACCTGCTCACTAAGAGGTTTATATTCCATAGGCATCAAAAAGTGATGAAAAGGACCATATATAGAAAAGTATTTATAATAATCTTTTTAGTTATGATATAGAACTGGATATAAATTAAGTGACTGTCAATAAGGGAATAGATGAACAAAATCAGCTTAAGAAAGGACACTTAAGATTTCTGAGAAATATGAGAAGACTTTTATGAATTTAATATAGAGTGAAACAAACAAATTCAGGGGAACAATTTATTAAAAACATTATAAAAATGATTGACTGGGAAATGTCTAAGAACTTTAATTAACAAAATGACAAATCAAAATTCCAGAGGACTGTTGATGAAGAATGCCCCCTCCTGTCAGAGCTGAAGAATTCAATATGAAGAATGAGAATATATACATATAGTCTCTTTTTAGTGTATATATAATCTATATGTATTTATATATGTATATATGAAAAATATTATGCACACACATATTGTATCTCATATTCACACATATATAAAAGAAAATGCATAAAACATATTGAATAGATTATATAATATATAAGAATTTAAAATATGAGAAGACAAAAATTTTATAAACAATATACAAAATGTAGGAAAATAAATTCTCATATTTATCATCTCTAAATAAACACACACATACATATATACATTTATGTTCATGGATTTAATTTCATTCATTATACATATTGGTTACAAGGATTTTTTGTTTGGTTGGTTTTCTTTTATATTTTTATAACAGTTGGACAAAATGAGAAGGCATGTAAATGTTTCTATTATTGTTTCTCAGTTGACTCTGACTCTTCATGACCATATGAACCTTCTATCATTGGCTTTCTCCTAGTTTGTCCAAGCTCATGTTCATAGCTTCTCTCCCATCCTCTATTTTTCACTTCTTTTGCCTTCAGTCTTCCCCAACATCATTTCCATATTGGGAAAAAAATGCATATAAGAAATAATTTCTTCTCTCTTTTTTCAGATTAGACTCACTAAGCATTTATTTATTTATTTTTTAAAAAAAATTATTTTTTAGAAAAGTTATCATGTTTACATGATTCATGTTCTTACTTTCCCCTTCACCCCCCACCCCCCACCCCATAGTCGATGTATATTTCCCCTGGTTTTAACATGTGTCATCAATCAAGACTTATTTCTAAATTGTTGATAGTTACATTGGTGTGGTAGTTTTGGGTCTACATCCCCAATCATGTCTACCTCAACCCACATGTTCAAGCAGTTGCTTTTCTTCTGTGTTTCCTCTCCTGTAGTTCTTCCTCTGAATGTGGGTAGCATTCTTTTCCATAAATCCATCAGAATTGTCTTGGGTCATTGCATTGCTGCTGGTACAGAAGTCCATTACATTCTATTTTACCACAGTGTATGGGTCTCTGTGTAGAATGTTCTTCTGGCTCTGCTCCTTTCACTCTGCATCAGTTCCTGGAGGTCTTTCTAGTTCACATGGAATTCCTCCAGTTTATTATTCCTTTTAGTGAAATAATATTCCATCACCAGCATATACCACAGTTTGTTCAGCCATTCCCCAATAGAAGGGCATACCCTCGTTTTCCAGTTTTTTGCCACCACAAAAATCGCGACTATAAATATTTTCATACAAGTCTGTTTATCTATGATCTCTTTGGGGTACAGACCCAACAATGCTATGACTGGATCAAAGGGCAGGCAATCCTTTATAGCCCTTTGAGCATAGTTCCAAATTACCATCCAGAATGGTTAGATCAGTTCACAACTCCACCAGGAATGTATTAATGTCCCAATTTGACCACATCCCCTCCAACATTTATTATTCTCCCCTACTATCATTTAGCCAATCTACTAGGTGTGAGGTGATACCTCAGAGTTGTTTTAATTTGCATTTTTCTAATTATTAGAGATTTAGAGCACTTTCTCATGTGCTTATTAATAGTTTTGATTTCTTTATCTGAAAATTGTCTATTCATGTCCCTTGCCCATTTATCAATTGGGGAATGGCTTGATTTTTTATACAATTGATTTAACTCTTTGTATATTTGAGTAATTAGACCCCTGTCAGAGTTTTTTGTTATAAAGATTTTTTCCCAATTTGTTATTTCCCTTCTGATTTTGGTTGCATTGTTTTTGTTTTTTGTTCAAAAGTGTTTTAATTTAGTATAATCAATCATCCCATTCATATTCAGAGTTATAATTATCAGTTGTGTATTTCCCAACATTTTGGTATTCTCTCTTAGTTCTACCCCTTCTTCTTAGGCTATTTCCTTTTAAACCAGTCATTTGTTTTAAACCAGTAACCCTTGTCCCCTCCCTTGATTGACTATACTTTCTACTCCCTCCCTTCTTATTCCCCTCTTTTTATTTTTAAGGCCTAATGAATTCCCTCCTCCTTCTCCTCCCCTCCCTTTTTTTACCTCCCCACTCCTCTGCTCCCCTTGGTTTATCCCGTCTGACTTTCTCAGTAGGGTTAGATAGAATTCTATATCTCAATGGATGTAGCTACTCTTCCCTCTCAGGGTTAATTACACTGAGAGTAAGGTTTAAATATTGCCTCTTAATGCTCTCTTCCTCTCCTTCTTATAATAGTATTCATCCCCTCCCCTTCCCATGCTCTCTTTGGTGTTGGAGAATATCCTATTTTTCTTATTCATTCAAGTTTCTCTTGGTGTCCTCTACTATTCACCCCCCTCTCTCCCACCCACCGCCTTATCATCTTAGACCATTTAGTACACCAACCTCTCCCTGTGAATAAGTCTTCTAATTACTATAATAGTGGATGCTATAATAGTGAATTATACATAGCATTTCTCCACATAGGAATACAAATAATTAGATCTTATTGAAGCCCTTAAAGAGGAAAATTTAAAAATAAGAATTTTCTTTCTTTCCTCTCTGTTTCTTATTTACCTTTTTATGTTTCTCTTGCTTTTTTGTGGTTGGATATCGAACTTTCCATTTAGTCCTGGTCTTTTCTGTGCAAATACTTGGAAATCTTCTATCTTGTTGAATGCCCATACTTTCCCCTGGAAGTATATAGTCTGTTTTGATGGGAAGGTGATCCTTGGTTGTAGACCCAGTTCTCTTGCTTTTCTGAATATCATATTCCAAGACTTGCAGTCTTGTAGTGTGGAGGCTGCCAGATCCTGTGTGATCCTGATTGGTGCTCCTTGATATCTGAATTGTCTCTTTCTGGCTTCTTGTAAAATTTTTTTTCTTTTTCTTGGAAGCTCTTAAATTTGGCTATTATATTCCTGGGGGTTGTCTTTTCAGGGTTTAGTGTACAGGGTGATCTATGGATCCTTTCAATGACTATATTGCCCTCTTATAGACCTTGTATAACTTCAGGGCAATTTTGCTGAATAATTTCCTTTAGTATGGAGTCCAAATTTCTATTAATTTCTGCTTTTTCAGGAAGACCAATGATTCTGAAATTATCTCTTCTAGACTTATTTTCTTGATCTGTCAATTTCTCAGTGAGATATTTCATGTTTCCTTCTATTTTATCAGTCTTTTGACTCTGCTTTATTTGTTCTTGTTGTCTTGAGAGATCATAAGCTTCTCCTTGCCCAATTCTTGTCTTTAGAGACTGGTTTTCTGCTATATTCTTTTGATTTTCCTTTTCAATTTGGTCTATCCTGTTTTCCAGCTGTTTGATTTTGGTCTCCAATTTGCTTATGAATTCTTTTGATTTGGGGGCATCTTTTTCTAATTGCCCAATTCTAGCCTTTAGAGACTGGCTTTTGGCTATGATCTTTTGGTTTTCCTTTTGAATCTGGTCTGTTTGGTTCTTCAAGGCTTCCAGCTGGTCATTTTTGGTCTTTGATTTGCTTATCAATTCATTTGATTTCTGAGCCTCACTTTCTAATTGCAAAATTCTGCCTTTTAAACTGTTATTTTCTTGCCAGTTCTCTACCATCTTTCTCATAATCTCAGATTTGAACTCTTCAATAGCTTGTGACCAGTTTTCATTTTTTTGGGAAGGTTTGGATATGATTACTTGTTTGTTCTCCTCTGCTGTTTGCTCTGTTTTCTGGATTTTTTCTGTGTAAGAGTTGTTGAGTGTTAAAGATTTCTTCTTGATCTTTCTCTTCTGGGGTTCTTGTCTCTGGCTTGCCATTGTTAGCCCAGTGCCCTCTCAGCTTTATCCTCACGCTCAGGGTCTGTCTGCCATCTTTGGGCTCCTGAGGTCTCAGGTCTAGTTGTTCTCAGGGTCAAGCCTCCTGGTGGTCCCCTTGTTTGTTCCTCTGTCCAAAGCTCCTTTAACAGTCTCAGGGCGCTGCTTCCCCAGTCCTGCACCCCTCTGTACTGGGTCCCTACCCATGGTCCGTGCCTGCGCTCAGAATCCAATTCTGCAGCTGTGACCAAGCTTGCGCTCAGGGTCTGTGTTCAAAGTCTGCTCATTCTTTAGCCTCTTGGGGTCGTCTTGCTGCTTTCAAGTACAGGCCCTGGTGACCCGAGGTAGCTGCCAAGGACTTAATGGGTGCCCTAAATTTGCTCTAACTTTTGTGCGCTGGCTTTGTCCCTGTAGGTGGTGTGGGGGGAGGGAGGGGGTTGCCCATGTACCTTCAATGCTGTGCCCTGTTGTGGGGTCCCTTCGTTCATCTGGGTTTGTTTTTATGTCCCCTTGAGGAGTCCTATATGTTTTGGTTAGGAGAGGTTAAGCAGCTGCTTTTTATTGTGCTGCCATCTTAACCCGGAAGCCAGCTCCTCACTCGAAATAATTTCTTAATATGACTTATTACATTTTTAGTAAATAATAACATTTATTAGTAAATAAATGTTATTAAAGTAAGGCTTTTTTGGATTGTTTTACATGAGCTTTACATGACATTTCCTTTAATCTGTACAATTGAATAGGCTATGATCTTCATTATGCAAATAGAGAAACTGAGGTCCAAATACCTGAGTTGATTTGTCAAACTGGTAGTAAATGTAATAGATAGCATTTGAATGAAGATTTCTCACATCTACTTTTAAATTCAGATTAATACATAAAAAGTAATACTACTACAAACAGATCATCCTATATGTGAGCAATGAACAAATTGCTCTAACTTACAGAAAAATGAATCTCTTCTAACATCTACTATGTAGTTACTAGAGTTGTGTTTTTTTTTAATTCTTAGAATAATCTTCCACGTTGTCTACATTTACTCAGCAATAGCATAAATTTAATGATTTCCATTTTTGAATTTAAGGCTGAATTATACAAATGAGTTTCCTTTCCAAAGATTACTTCTGTGTTTTGATGCTGTTGATGTTGTTTATTTACATGTGAGTCTTTGCAATCCCATTTTGGGTTTTTTTTGGCAAAGATACTAGAGTGATTTCCTATTTCCTTTTATAGCTGAGGAAACTGAGGCAAGCAGGGTTAAGTACCCTGCCCAGCATCAAATAGCTAGTAAGTGTTTGAGTCCATATTTGACCTTACATTTTCCTGATTCCAGACCCAGTGTTCTGCCCACTATGCCACTTAGCTGGCCAACTTCTGTTTACAAAACACTTAAATTGATGGTTAGAAAGTGAGAAATTGAAATGATCTTTTGGTTCTAATGCCTAGATGATTTGAGAAATTGATAGACTAATCCTTTGTTTTTCCCCATGAAATTAGCTTACTTCACAGGTTGTCTCAATTTGTTCCATTACCACATGTTCAATGAGGATTTATTTGTTCTGAAAAAGCTCTCCTCAAAGTAAATTTTCAATGAGAAAATCATGACATTCTTAGACAAACCAATTAAATCAGCCTCATATTGAATCTTTCATTTAAGATGATCTTGTAAAGTGCCTAGGAAAAAGAAAATGCATCTCAGTCAAAACATTCCTTGTAATGTTCTATTTCTATTAGCAATTCTGAAGAATGTATAGGAGGTGGAGAGGAAGAGAAATTACACTCCTTGATTTTTGCCTTTACGAATCAATTAGATATATACCAGGCTTTCCTGTAAAGCATTTGTGGTCCCTTTATTCCTCAATAATTTAATCATTCAGCAAAAATTAAGAGCCTACTCTGTGTTGTCCACTGTGATAGGCTATGCCTATGCAAATGACAATGTGAAATAATTCTTGTTTTCAAACAATTTATTTTACTTTGTTGGATGAGGAACTTTATTTGCATTTGCCCACTACCTCTTACTTATAACTCAAATCTTTGAGTGAGATTCTCATCACCTTTTCCTTTTTTTCCTGGACTATCACATTCTTCTAATTTGTTTCCCTGAATCTGGCATCTCCCTTATCCAATCCATCCTCTGCATAGCTGACAAATTTTCTGATCATGTGACTCCCTGGACCAAGAAGTTTCAGGAGCTCCCTCTGGACTCTACGATACATCACAAATGACTATTTTTGTCATTTAATTTTCTTTATAATATACCTCTGGCCTATTTTCTATACTGATAATATATTGTTCACACATACCCCCTTCCCAATGTCCTTTGTCTTCAAACAAGACTAGACTATTTGTCATTTTCCATTCACAATATCCCGTCTTCCACTCCTGTGCCTTTTCCCAAGCTATTCCATGTGCCTGGAGTCTTCTCCCTTCTCACTTCTGCCTCTTACAAATTATACTTGTGTTTAAGGCTCAAATCAAGTATTATCTACTACAAAACTCTTTCTTCATTTCATTAGCTCCTTATGAAATTATTTTGTATTTATCATGTATTTATTTGTAGTATCCATGTACATATTATATTTTTTCTAGTATAATGAGAAATCTATGTGTTGGGAAAATATCCCAGCTTTGTCTTGGTATCTCCATTGGCTAGCATATACTAGGTGCTTCATAAATTCTTATTGAATTGAATACTTGACAAGGAGTCAGCCAGCATTAGCTTGGGGACTTCCAATGAGAGGGAACCACAACTTCCTGAGGCACTCAATTCTACCTTTGGACAGTTGTGTTAATAAATATTTCCTTAGTTCCAGAGCTGAAAACCACATCTTTATAGCTTCAAAACATTGCTTTTACTTCTTTTCTCTGAAGCCAAACAAAATAAATCTACATTCTCTAACATAATAGAGCTCTTCAAATTGTTTAAGACAGTTATCTTATTTCCCTAGAGTCTTCTCTTCTTCAGGCTAAACATCTTAATTTCCTTTGAATTCAGGCATGAATTTAAGACCATTCACCATTCTGATTGCTCTCCAGTTTATCAATGTTCTTCCTAAAATTGGTGTAAAGAATTGAACACAATACTAAAATTTAGTTTACCTTGCAGAGAGGACTTTTTAAAAATGTTTTTCATACAAACTGCTGACTAACTTTGCTTCCCTCATGCAAGGCTGATTTTTAAAATCAGGGTGTAAGACATTACATTTATTCATTCTAAACTTCATCTCATTAAATACAAATCAATGCTCTGGCTATCAAGATCTTTTTTAAAACTACTTGCCTTCTGTCAGAATTAATACTTAGTTTAGTTCCAAGATAATTGGGGATAAGTGTCTTGCCCAGTGTTACACAGCTAAGAAGTGTTTGAGGCCCATTGATCATTATAAAATTGAAACTCTTTTGTATACAGCCTCAGAGATCTGCCCTTGAAACCTCTTCTTTTTTAAAAAATAACTTTCTTTATAGATTTTAAATCATGGCATCCTACTTTTGCTTTCTCTAAATTCTTTAAAATTCAATCTCCTGAATCTAGAGAACATGACAAAATATATTTATATTTGCCCTCTTAATTTATCATGAATTCTTAGAACTGGCCATTTTCCAAGCAATTCTTAATTTTTACCTCCACAACTAATACCTACAAATTGATAAGAACAAAGTCTCAACAAGAAATCCCTGGCATCATGTCTTCCATATTTGTAGAAAATGTTATTAAAACAAGTGAAACATTTATAAGGGATTCCAATTTTAGCTTAGAAAGTCACACTTCTGTTTCTTAAATTAAATCCTATCTTCAGTCACTTAGATTATTACCTATACACTGCACATATTAAAGTAGACCAATGAAGCTATGAAATTTGTATCATATGTAGATGCTAAATGCATACTTCTTACATTGAAATGAACTCTTGGCCCATTCGGGTCATCTTTGTTTGTGTGTGACTTGTTAAAATTGCTATTTTTGTACATCTCCATTATATCATGGGAGCAGCATCTGGCAAACTTAATAGATCACTTGACTTGCTAGTAAGTGATTCTGGGTAAGTCCTTTGTTAGGAGAACTAGCCTCAGTTTCTTAATCCACAAAATAAGGATAAGAGTAGCGTTAGTATCCTGGAGTTGTTGTGAGAATCAAATAATATAATATGTATAGCGGGTATCCCCAAGGTCTTAGTCAACTTTAAGTTTTAATATTTTCATATATAGATAATATTGTAGTTATATAATATACATGTATATTATGCTGCATAAAGTGTTTGCAAACAAAGTATTATATAAAGTGTAAGCTATTATCATAACAGAATTTTTTAAATGTATAAAAGAAAGAATGTCTGTTCAGTTAAACAATAAATAGAACTTTGTCTTCCACAATTGAAGAATTTTTAGGGGCAATATAAATAGGAGACACACAATAAAGATGAGAAGAATAAATAGGTAAAATCTGAAATGGAAAGTTGATAGTAATTTTTATCTAATATTCAATAGCAGAATTATACTGGTTATTATACTCCCATAAAGGATGGAAAACTCAGTTTCTTGTTGAATGTATTGTTTATTTATATATAATTCTAAATAAAATTTAAAATGCTGGAAAAGAGAAGCAATAATATATACACTTCCCAATCAGTCAAGCCATTATTAGAATTAAAGATATTTATTCAAAGATTGCAATTTGTAGAGTACCATATCAAGGACTGCATGGGGAAGGGCAAGAAAAAGGAGAGAAATACAGAGACAGAGAAAGGGAGAGAAAGAAGGGGAAGGGACAACTGCAAATTCACTATCCACTCAAGTTGAAATTAGACAATGTATATGCTATTTAAAATATCTATTTTTATTCATTTCATTAAATATTTCATGATCACATGTACAATTTTTTAAAAATTCAAAGATATTTAGGAAGAGATAGAAACTGATACAGAGGGAAATAAAATAGAAAAAGAAAAAATAGACAATGACTTCTACACTGCAAAATAAAAAGAAACAATGCTATATAAATAAAATCATTAAACATTCCTTGTGAAAATTGAACTCTTCCTTTCCCTTTAATATAAATGGAGTATTGGTTTATATTTTGAATCATCTTATTAAACTATATTCTCTCTCACTTTCTTTTTTCTTTTTCTTTGTAACAACAGGCAGTTTGAAGGATAATGAATGGAAGGTCTTTTTTTCAGAAAGTGATGGATCTAAAAACAAAATGTATAAATGAATCCTTAAAAAAAACAATAATAACGGTAGAGAGGATTGGACTAAATGAGCTCTAATATCTCTGAGCTCAATATGTGTATGATTCTGTGATTTTATAAAAGACAGCTTGTAGTAATAGTAGTAGTAGTAGTAGTAGTAGTAGTAGTAGTAGTAGTAGTAGTAAAAAGTAACATGAGATTTTAGAACTTAAGGTAGTGTTTATATGTTCCTGTTGCCTTCTGCTTACTCTATAAAGGCACAGAGTATTCCATGTATTATCTAAAACCCAAATCAATAAAATTACTTTGCTTTTTGACCCAAATTTTATTAATTTTATTTGGATAATTCTAAATTACTTTTCAGAAGGGATATACTGATTCACAGTTCTCCAAATAATACAATATATTCTCATCTTCATATATCTCCTCCAAGACTGACTATTCTCATCTCTGGAGTCAGGTATATTTCACCTCAAAATATATAAAAACTAAACCAAAAGATTTTCTTCAATGAAAGTATTTAACCAAAAAATTCCGCATCATTAGAGGATTCAAGCAAATGTTATCTTTTATGAAAATGTTGTAAAGAGGGTTCTTTTTTTAGGCAGCAGTTGGGCTAAGTGAAGCTCTAAGTCCCATCACATTCTATGAAGCTTTGATGCTATGATTTTCTGAGGACCAATGATTGGCGGCACAGAACAATAGAATTATGGAACCAACCCACAACAGACAAAGAATGTTTTTTTTTACAATATCCCCATATTCTTGATAAGATATTATCCTAGTTTTCCTAATAGAATATAGTGGGAATTGGCTAGCACCTCAGGAAATATATTCCACTATAGGATAGCTATACTTTAAAGAAAAAAAATTGTATTGATTAATTAAGAAAAAATTTCCATGGTTACATGATTCATGTTCTTTCCCTCCCCTTTTTCAACATCCCTTCCAGAGCCAAGGAGCAATTCAACTGGGTTTTAAATGGGTCATTGATCAAGACCTATTTCCATATTATTGATATTTGCACTAGGGTGATTGTTTAGTGTCTACATTCCCAATCATATCCCCATTGACCCATGTGATCAAGCAGTTGTTTTTCTTTTGTGTTTCTGTTCCCACAGTTCTTTCTCTGGATAGCTATACTTTTTAAAAAGAATTGTTTTTTATTTTAAAATTTTTATTTAATTAATTCAAAACATTTTCCCTTGGTTATAGGATTCATGTTCTATCCCTCTCCTCCTCCAAATCCCTCCCATAGCTGATGCACAATTACACTGGGTTTTACATATGTCATTGATCAAGACCTATTTCTACATTGCTGATATTTGTGCTAGGATGCTCATTTTGAGTCAATATCCCTAATTATATCTCTATCCTCTCATGTGATCAGGTAGTTGTTATTCTTCTGTGTTTCTGGGATAAGATTAAAGTGGGTAAACTATGTGAAAAGATCTCATGACACCTGTCATTCAAAATTGTGATTTAAAATATTGATGCTGATGTCATTTGCCAGAAAATAACACTTTCTATCAGGGAAATTGGAATTTAGTCATTTTATTAATAAAGAGTTCATGTGAAGAATCTAGGCCTATAGGTAAAATATTTTCTTGGAAAACTTTCAAGTCAATACTTATATTTATGTGTTAATTTTTATAGATTTAACATATTTTGCTGTGTTTCACTTAAAGGTCAACAATTCAGAAGAAGGTCTCTAGCAGGGTTATTGTCTTTAACTCTATTCTGCTCATCATTATTAACCATGACTAGGAAAGCATATTAATCAAATATAGGGATATCATATTTGGAATAAATAACATCCTTGACATGACATAACCAAGATGTAAAAAGATCCCTACAGGCTGAAAAGATTATTCAAAACTAAAATGAGGAAACTGATATGACTAAATATAAGTCTTATATTTAGGTTAAAAAATTACCAAGGTATAAGAAAGGAGTTTTAATTAAATATTATTCCTTAATTAAATATCACACATTAATTAACTACCAACCATGTGAGAAATCATTATAGATTATTCCAATACCACATAACACCTTAGTTACATTTTTATGAAAAAATGAATGAATGAAAATCATTTATGAAGTGCTTTTTATGTGACAAGAACAAAAAATCATGACAACCCTACCTTTATATTCTCATGGTTAGAGGGGTTCAACAATATTTATAGGGGATTTGTAGCCAGGCAAGGGTGTTTTGATCTGAGAAATCAAGGAGATGGTGAGTGGAATAAAAAGCTGTCTACTGTATGTCCTTTCATGAGGAAATGGTAGTATTGATGTGATTAATATTTCCAGAATTTTTCTAAAGGAGGATGAATAAGAAGAAATATTTATCAGTCATTAAAGTGGAAAATGTCCAGGATAATGATGAAAATGCATGAAGCTAGAAAGTTTCAGAGCCAAGTGGCCTAGCTTCTCACAAGCATGGTCACTAATAGGCTAATATTTCATTTTAAAGGCTTTTTATCTCTAAATTATCACTTTAATTACAGGAATATGTAGCATTCTCTTACTAATTCCTTGAGGTCATAGTCTTAGTCTTACCTCAAAATTGAATCTTCCAAAAGCCTAAGGTAGTCCTCTGTTCACATAAATAAGTTTATTATTGAATTAAATTTTAAAATATGATGTGACTACAAACAAAGCTAACACAGTTATTTGAGTGAATAGAAATTAGTGTCAGACAAGGAGTACCACAATCCCAATTTGCTCTATGCTACTCATATCATGACTGATATTTCTTATTCAGTTCTACAACACTTTAAGAAGGATGTAAGCTAAAGAAAGAATAGAGAGATGTTATGGAGAAGATACTTGAATAGAGTGGAAATTGAGATTGATGAATTAATAATATCCCTTTCAACATGGTTTCTTGTTTTGTTTTGTTTTGTTTTGAGTTTCCCATCTTTTCTTACTGAGAGTAAGAAACTTCACATTTGGAAGTTTAAGGAGAAGAAGAGAAAGTATCAGATGTTCACTTAGCACACTATGTGGTCATTTGCCTGGAAGACTCACAAAATCAGCCAAAGACATATTATAGCTTGTCATCATTTTAAGAACAATTTTAGGAGTAAAAATCTGAAAGGATCTTTAATTTCACCTTTTCTTTCATCTGGCACTAAATAGTTGAATAAATGAATTCCCTTTGTTGATTCAGTCAATAGTTCTGAGCTCACTGTAAGCCCGATGGCCCTTGGAAGTTAAGACATCTCCTGCTATTGAACTCAAATAACCATGACATTATTAGAGGAATATTTCCCATAATGACATTCAGCACTCCTTAGCTTTCTACTGGTGATTAAAAGAAGAACTCTTATTCTATGACCAGGCTTGGGCACCACTGCTCAAATTTTTTAGAGGATGCACCTGGTGATTTTGTGGAACATACTATGATTCTTCTCAATTAAAAATAAATATTTCAATTCTTTGGTGTTCAGATTTGCAAAATGCTATATGACATAAAAAGAGGAAATTTAAGAAACTATTTATTATGAACTGTAATATCAAAAAGCAAAATTTCAGGAAGATAGTTTTTAGCAATATGTATCAAGGATCAGGGCTTACAAAAAATTTAATATACCTCATCCCATTTGCTCATCCTTGAAACCCTTTGTGGTAGATAAGCAGAATCCTTTTTCAGAAGTGGAAAGCATATTGGTTCAGGAAAATAGGATCTGCATTCCACTTTCTGATGCTTTATGATTATAGGCAAGACACAGCCTTCATGTGACTCAGTTTTACTATCTGTAAAAGAAAAGAATTAGATTAAGTAGATTCTGAAGTCCTTTATAGTTTTAAATCTACAATTCCATGTTTTCTCTTCCTTGGTTTTATTAAAATGGAGATTTAATTCATTAATGATTTATCAAGGGCTGACTTTGTGCAGGACCCTATATTAGATTAGGGGAAAAACTGATTAGGAATTTTAAATTCTACAAAATGATACAAATACAAACATAAGAAAATTCAAGGAAATTTGAGGAGAGTGAATAGCAACTAACAGTAATAACTTGTATTTATACAGTACTTTAAGACTTGCAAAGGTTTTATTACCTTAATTCATTTCAGTACAACATGTAAAGACACTTTCCCCTCCATTTTATAGAAGAAATCAAGATGATTAAATTACTTGCTCAATATCACATAGCTAGTAGATGTTTCAGGCAGGATTTGAATTCTGATTTCCTGACTGCATCCTGTGCTCTTTCTTCTAGGCATTAAGGGATTTTGAGAATTCTAAGAGGTGGAGGTAGCAAAAGAGTACATATAAGACAAGGGAAATTTCCATGAAAATGCAAAGACACTTAGTTGAAGGAAAGCTGAATTCTATGATTAATAAGCTCATTTGGTTAGAAGATAAAGTGATTGAAGGGGAGTAAGCCAAATAAACCTGTAAAGAATCTTAGGAAGAAAATTATGGAAGTCTTTAAATATGAGGTAAAGGAGTCAATTATCCTATAGTCCTAAAGAATTCTTGGATATTCTATTTTAAATGATTAGAATTTATCATTTTATTTTTAAAAATAAAATAATATGGCTTGGAGTCAATAAGACTTATTTCGTAGCCTTCCTTTGGCAGTTAACTCCTTTTAAAAATAATTAATTAATGAATTAATTTAGAACATTTTTCCAGTTACATGATTCATGTTCTTTCCCTCCTCTCCTCTCTCCCCCCTGCCCTTAGCCAAGTAATTCCACTGAGTTTTACATGTATCATTGATTAAGACCTATTTCCATATTGTAAATATGGAATAGAGTGGTAATTTAGTCTATATCTGCAGTCATATCTCCATCGAACTATATGGTCAATCATATGTTTTTCTTCTGTGTTTCTACTCCCACAGTTCTTTCTCTGGATGTGGATAGTGTTCTTTCTCAGAAGTTCCTCAGAATTACCCTGGGTCATTGCATTGCTGCTAGTAGTACAGAAGTCCATTACATTCGATTTTACCACAGTGTATCAGTCTCTGTGTACAACTTTCTCCTGGCTCTGCTCCTTTCACTCTGCATCAATTCCTGGAAGTTGTTCCAGTTCACATGGAATTCCTCCAGCTCATCATTCCTTATACCACAATAGTATTACCAACAGATACCACAATTTATTCAGCCATTCCCCAATCAAAGGGCATCCCCTCATTTTCCAATTTTTTGGCAGTTAACTCCTTTGAGCCTCAGGCACCTCCTTAGGATTTATCTATTACAGATTGGATTTTATTTGGCATTACTGGACAGTTTCCAATATGGAAATAAACTATTCTTTATGAATTTTCATTATGAATGCCTCACTATGGCATAGAGGTGGCCCTGAATAGTAGATAATATTCTATTCAGGAAAGCCTTGGGATTCCACTGGACAGCTTTTTAAAGACAAACCAAGCTAAATATGAAGAGGCCCAGAATTAGCAAACTTGACAAACGGGAATAATTTTGGGGGGGCACAAAACCCATGAAACAACAATAAGTAAGATCAATGAAACAGTCAATAATTAGCAAGCATTTATTAAGTGCCTGCTATTTTCCAGTGAACTTCTGATATTAATAACTAACACCTCTATTGTGCTTTAATGGTTTCAAGAACCTTGAAAGATATTATTTCATTTAATCCTAAAACAGGTCTGTGAGGTAAGTGAAATTATTATCCTCATTTTCAGAAGAGGAAAATGAAGCTGACATAACTTGCCTGAGGCAAAATACAATTTCATGTCTCCCTTCATCAAGTACAATAATAATGAACAACTACAATAAGAACAAAAATGCACATTGACACCATACTTTCTAGCTTACAGAGAATTATGAATAACTATTTGATATACATAAGGTAGCTATTACTAAGTCCATTTCATTGTTGAAGACTCTCAAGCTCACAGGTACCTGGAAATAATTTTCAAAATATTTTTAAAAAATTTAAAAAATAATGGAATGGGCACATAAATAGCTCAGCGAATTGAGAACAAGGTCTAGAGACAGGAGGTCCTGGGTTCGAAGTTGGCTTCAGACACTGTCTAGCTGTGTGACCCAGGGCAAGTCATTTGAACCCCTTTGCTTAGCCCATACTTCTGCCTTGGAACCAAATACATGATATTGATTCTATGATGGAATGTAAGGGTTTAAAAAATAATGGAAAAGTGTCATGGATATTATTAGTACCACAAAAATGTAACCAGGAACACATCAAACATTTTTAACCTATATACACACTTCTTATCTCCATGAAATCTTTATGAGAATGTAAGTATTTATAATGATGTCATCTTTGATAAAAATAGATAGGGAATAATCAGAATATTTTGTATCAGGAACCATATTTTCTTTGAAAAATAGATGTTTTTAATTTTAAAATTATCCTCATTCTCCATTGTTATCTTTTCCAGATAGTTATCCCTTATAATAAAGAATTAAAAATATAAAAAATATAAATAATTCATGAAAAGTAACCAAGATATCAATCAAGTCCAACATGGTATGTAGTTTTCTACTCACATAATCCATATCTATGGCAAAATAGGAAAGGATTTTTAATTTATTACCACTTCTTTAGAGCCAAACTTAGTTATTATAATTTCACAGAATTTAGTTTCATTTCTTCTATAAGTTTTTCTTTCCATTTATGTTGTTGGAGTCACTGGGTAATTTATTTTCCTGATTCTGTTTATTTAATTTGGCATCTTTCTCTATGTATCATCATATTGTTTTTACAATGTAATACTCTTCCTTTCCATTCATGTAGGAGTAAAGAAGGAAAGACATTTTATGCAGTGTCTATTATATGCCAAGCACTGCCCTAAGTGTAAGTTTGTGTGTGCTTTTTTTTCTTATTTAATCCTCTCATACACTCTCTAAAGCAATTATTCTTATTATACCCTCTCAGAATCACACAGCTAGTAAGTATCTGAGGTTGAACCTCCAGTTTTCCTGACATAGCAGGCCCAATGCTTTATCTACTTCATCCCCACATGGTTTCGTTAGCATGTTTGTTTTTTGGTTGTTGTTATTTATTTTTCTAGACATTTCTCATTCAGTGGCTATTAATTTGTTCTCATTTTTTTCTGTGACAAAAAAGTGCTGCTATATGTATTTTGGAATTGTCTTTTATCATTGCCTTGGAATAAATGCCAAGGAGTAAAATCTCTAGATTGCATGATACAAGCATTTTAGTTACTTTCTTAATATAATTCCTTATTGTTCCCTGAGGTTTAATTTATAATTCCATAAAGAATAGTGTGTCACTGCACCAGAGCTGACCATGTTTTTACTTTTACACAACTGACTGAGAAGCAAAGAGAATATAAAGTCCTTCTCCACTTATTTTTTAATGGCTAATGAACAAAACTCAGTCTTAAAGGCTCTTCACATATAAAATATCTTCCATATATGTAAACATGATAAAGGATTCCCTGGAAAACAAAAGCAAAAAATAATGCTGATTAGCCAACTAATTTTTTCTTAATTATTTCTTCTATTTTTTTACATTGTGAATATAAAGCTTATGGGAGGGCATGCTTATACAGTTTGCTCTAGGCACCAAAATTTCATGCTATGGAATTTAAAAGACAGAAACTGCATTTTTAAAAGTCCAAATAGAAGAGGAATTCCTTATTAACAGTTTATTTCTATTAAAGACATTTGTTCATGGATTTTGTCTTGTTTGCTTTGATCCCAAAAAGATTTCTTGATTTAAAAAAGATCAGCATTTCCATGCACATCTGAAAAACATAATAAGTGCTATGAATATTTCAGGTGATTTTGTTTACTTTTTTCTTAATTATTATATAAGATTCATATTAGGAGAAGCATTTCATTTTTACTTTTAAGGACACCATTAAAATTCATTCTTAAAAATAGCCAGAAAGTCCATAGTGAGAGAAAATTGCACATAATTGAGATAGCTATCCATGGCTGAGAGGACAAGGAGTGTAAAACAATGTATACGCACATATGT
This sequence comes from Gracilinanus agilis, assembly GCF_016433145.1. Lineage (NCBI taxonomy): Eukaryota > Metazoa > Chordata > Mammalia > Didelphimorphia > Didelphidae > Gracilinanus > Gracilinanus agilis. The sequence continues at coordinate 158,889,631 of NC_058134.1, read as the reverse complement.
GTAAAATATATTACTCTATTATATCTATATATCAATCTATATTTTAAAAGATCCATACAAATGGATAATAATATGGATTCAAAATTGAGCTGAAGATTAGACTATCATTTGAGATATTTTAGGACCATGAACTCAAGCTGATTGCCGCCATGAAAAGCTCTTCTTTTTAATAGTATTATTTACTTGGTGGTTTTAGACCTTTCTGATATGAGGAGTAAAATGATATAAGATGATCCCAGAGGCAACAAATACATATGGGAAAGTGCATGCTGGATGTATATAACTTGAGATAGCACTACCATTAACTTGATATTAAGAAGTGACACAAAATACATCAACAAAGAAATATTGAAGTGGAAAATTAGAGGGGCTAGAAATATACTAGATAGAAAGAAAAAAGAACAATAGATGAAGAACCTGGGTATTGAATTAACATATTGAAAATAGTAAAATATCCAAAGTCCTCTATGATATTGGAATGGGACTTCAAAGACCATTAGATACAATTTCTCTCATTTGAAAGTTGAGGAAACTAATGCCCAGGGAGGTTAAGTGATTTGCCCAAGAGTACACAGGTGATAGAGACAGAATCCAAGTTCTCTGATTTCAGAGCTAGTATTCTTTCTACTGTACCAAACATTAAAAAAATTACTTCCTATAGAGAGTGATTTAAGTGCTTTAAGCAGAGCACTTTGCATGTGCCATCTCTTTTGATATTTACAAAAATCTTGAAGTAAGTGCTATTAATTTTACATATGTGGAAACTGAGGTTCAGAGAGGTTAGATGATTTATTTCTGGTTATGCAATTATGAAGTGTTTGTGTGATACTGAAACAGACTGACTTTTTGGACTCTATCCACTATGCCAGGTGCCTCTCATAGAAACCTCCTAGAAAAGTTATGAGGATGTATAAACAACTCCTTTCTGTTTTAAATTAGTATCAATTTCTTAGTACCCGTATCACCTTTAGAATTATAGAATTAGGGAAAAATCATATTTTCCTTCACTACTTGAGTTAAATAAGAAATGAAAAATTAACTTCATTCCATTGGCATTCATTTTAGATATAATGTTTTGCTTGTATTTAATTCCATCTCTGTTCCATTCAAATGTTGGTTATCAATTTTTTTCTAAAACAGAATCTTTCTCCATTTACTAGAATTTTATATTCATTTTATTAAGTGTTTGGGAGGGGCAGAAAACTGCCCTCCAACTGAAATTAGCCTACCCTGCCAATTAATTAAACCAATATAAAATGCACCAGATGAATTTCCCAAAATAATTAATTGAATATTGTCTTCAGAACACTGGTGATTACTTACCACACACTGCCACATTTTACCTAATTGGACAAATATAGCTAAGAAACAAAAAAGCTGTACCATCACAACAGGGTGCAGGACTGGGACTGGGGTGGGAAGGAGAAAATTTGAGAATCAAGATTCTTTGAAAAAATGATATAATCTGTTTTCATATGTAATTAAATTTGAATTTAAAATTAAATTTAAAAAAGAAACAAAGAGCACCTTTTGCCTCAAAACCATATATTTTCAGCTGCAGATGGAGTTGCTATAGATTAATTACTTAAAAAAACCCTATCAAACAATGAATAAAGCATTTTAAAGTACTTACTATGTTCAAAACTCAGTGCTAAGAGCCGGGGATACAAACAGAAAAAGACATCCCTTGCTCTGAAGGATCTCACATTCTAATAATACGTATAGAAGGTTGAAGCTACAAATCAGACATCAAGGTATCATGGTTCTTGAGGGAGATTGGCAAAGCAGATGGATGTGTCTTTAATGTCAGCTTTACTGATGAGATCCTATCAGTTTCTGATGTTGAGCCATTTGATAGTGCCAAAGATTCCTGTAGCCAGAACTTTTCTTCTGGATCTTTATTAACTATGGCTGTAGCACACGAAAGAAGAGTTGTCAGGTGGTATCCCTACAGGGGTTGCTTCCTGGGACAATGACTGAGGACACTGAGGAACATCACTATTCCTAAGATTCTTGAGATCAGGCTTTTTCTATCAGAATATTGTCATCCAGGCTCTACCTTAAATCTTTCATAGAAAAACTTTGCCCAAGTTTTTCAGGCTTATTGGGGGTACTACCCCAGTATTTGGGCTAATCAGCTATCATACCCTATTTTCCATAAATGATTAGCCTAATTATTTCTGACTATATGTGAAAAAATAAAACAAAACGAATGTTAATAGATTGTTCTTTGCCAAGAACTATGCTGTAGACTAATGATACAAATAGAAAAGTCTGATAGCACTGTCTCAGGGACCTTCCATTTTTATACGTGGTTGTCATATTAAAACATCCAGAAAAAAGCCACTTTTGTTTAAAAAAAAAAAAAGGTGTTAAAAGTCAGATAGAAAGGATCACTGACCTTAGCATGTAGAGCAAGACGGATGACAATTCATTACCTTTAAATGGGATTATCATTAATAAAACTATATGCTTTTCTGATGTTGAATCATTTGATGATGCCAAGAATTTTGTAGAAAGAATTTTCCTTTCTGAGTCATCAGTAGCGATGGGTGCTTAGGAGGTGTGAGCAATAGCACTTGCGGCGGCAGTTGCCATGCTGAACTTTCTTTTTTTAAAAAATTTTTTAATCCTAATATCTTTTATATATATCCTATATTAATTTTATTTGTTACAGGGCTAGGCAATGGGGGTTAAGTGACTTGCCCAGGGTCACACAGCTAGGACCATGCTGAACTTTCAAAAGCGTTACTCACCTGGATGATAGCTGTAGGACACAGGGAGCAGTATGGAGATACTGCTGTTTCTGAAGATTTCTTGCCTTTGTGTGATGATTGGTCATTTCTATTAAGGAACATGGCAGACCCATTCTTGACTGGGACTAACCCCCCCCCCAGGAATTTGGCATTGAAACTATTGCTTGGAAAATTAATATTGATTATTAGCATTCTTCTACTTACACTTCTTGTGCGACTCTTCATTGCCTTTTTTGATTGCTTGTTATTATTCTTTTGTTTATTTCCTTAATTAATTAATTTAGAAGATTTTTTCCATGGTGACATGATTCATGTTCTTTCCCTCCCCTCCTCCCACCCTCCTCCAATATGATTGCTCACAATTATGATTCTTCGAGAATTCTAGTATTCCGAGGTCTGTGGTCATTTAGCATTATCAGAAGTGTATAAAATGAGTTGGTGCACAAGGATCAATTTAAAATCATTAGAAATGCTTGACAACTTCCAAAATACAATCCAGCACACCTTATTAATCTTGCAGTTCTGGGTTCAGATAATTTTCTATATGTTGTAATAAGTCAATAGACTTTCGAACCACTTGCATACCATAGTCTCAGCAAAATATATATCTATACGTGTACAGAGAGCATGTATTATTTTTTTCTCCTGTTTAGAACATGCATTATCATACTACATACTCCAGGAGGGAGTTAGGTGGCTTAATGGATAGAGATCAGGTCTTTTTTTTTCTGTGCCTTATTTCTTCTCATTTTGATTTTCTTTAGAAAGAATTACTGACTTTGGGGGCAAGATCTGGATTTAAATCTCTTCTCAGATATACATTAACTTTTGGAGCCTTGCAAGTCACTTAACTATTTTTTTTTGTACTTCAATTTCCTTACAAATGAAAGGTTTATATTTTTTTGACCTGTTAGATTCTCTCCTATTCTAAACAAATGATTTTGTGATTTCTACTTCTTCACATAGTAAAATAGAATCTGAATTTTTAGGATTCGTGTGGGGATATTCATGGTATTTGAAGATAAACATGGTTTACTATAGAAAAATTGCCAAGTCTTATGCATTTCTTATATATTTTTGTGCTCTTTCCAATTTCATCTATAAATATTCTTGGGATGTCTTTACTGTCCAATATCATATATAGGCTTATTGTGGTGAATTTTTCAAATTCCCTTTAAGTGATTTTCCTTAAGGATACATCTGACCACGTAACTCCCCTACTCAGTAAACTTTTTCTATTATTGTTTAGTTGTTTCAATCATATTTGACTCTTCATGACCCAATTAGGGGCTTCCTCAGTGAAGATACTTAGAGTGGCTTGCCATTTCCTTCTCCAGCTAATTTTACAGATGAGGAAACTGAGGCAAGAAAGTAGCTTCTCCAGGGACACACAACCAATAAATATGTGAGGTTGGCTTTGAACTCAGGTCCTGATTCCAGGCCTAGCACTCTATCTACTGCACCAACTTCACTGCCCCAATTAACTCTGAAAGATGCTTTTTGAATTTAGGACCAATTATAAACAGCTATGTATGACTTTTAAAGTTTTCCGAAACTTGGACTTAACCAATATCTTCAGCCTTATATCAAAAATGACTTTCCCTTTTGTATTCTACAATCCAGTCAAAATGAATTTTTTCATTGTTTCACACATAAGACATTCTATCTCCCATCTCTATCTTTGTACTGAATTTAGGTACTTTGTAACTAGAATGAAATTCCTTGCCACCTGTATTTTTTAGAATATTTTCTTTAAGATTTGGTTCTGGTTTCATCTTTTCCACTAAGCTCTTTCTGACCTTCCAGATGATCTGCTCCTCTTTCAAGATGACATTTTTATTTCTTATAAATTTTGGATATCTTTATTGATATTTATATTGTCTTCTGGGGATAGAATATAAACTCCTTGAAGGCAGGGATAATTATATCTTTTCCCTTTGTGTTCATAGTACCAATAAAAAATAAATGTTTTTTGTTTTTACTATTATTGTTATTGGTTGTTTTATATCTAAGAACCATAGGAAATACAATTTGTATTCATTGTTGTCTTTTACTTTATCTCTTTCCCATCAATATTATTAAGTTTAAACTCTTCTAATTGAATTAATTGGGAGTTGATTTGTTCCCCTTTACAATCATAAGTCAAAAGTATGACTTCATAAACAAGACAACTGATGTAAAAATGGTCAGTAACCAGTTGTTTACCTACTGTTAACATTTAGTTGATTTCACTTGTTTCTGATATTTTCCAGTATTTACCAGAAGGATAGCTAGGTGGCTCAGTTGATAGATTATTGGGGCCAAAGTCCAGAAGATTTATTTTCTTGAGTTCAAATATGGCCTCAGACACATTCTAGTTATATGGCCCTGGAAAAGTCACTTAATCTTGATTGCCTCAATTTCCTCATCTGTAAAATGAACATGAGAAGGGAATGGCAAACATTTTAGTATCATTGCCAGAAAAAACCAAAATGGAATCACAAAGAGTTGAAAATGACTGAAAAAAACAACTGAACAACTATTATTGTTACTAATTCATAATATATAGATATGAACTTTTTAAGTAGACGCATGGTGTTTATCATTTCCTTTTCTTCAGTAACTTTTTCAACATTTTTTGTCAGGAACTAGGTTGCATTGAATTTTACAAGTACGATGGTGTTTCTTGACTTAGTCTAGAGAATCTTGCCAAGTTATTCATAGTATGTATCTGCTTTTTCCAACTGTTCAACATATATTGGCATATAGGTCATAATTATCTCCATGGGGGCTTGTTGCTAGTGTTAATCAAGAACAGTGAAAAATGGGATGACCAATTATGCCACAAGATCATGTTTTATGTTGCCTTTGTATAACTATTGAATCACTAGTTTAACAAAAATATTCATAATAGATCCTCAAATTTTTAAAAATGTTGAATATGCCTAAAAATAAATGTAAAATGATCATGATGAAATGAAATGATAAAATTGGTGGGAAGTAAGTTTTACAGAATTTTACAGAATATCAATTTAATTTAGGCCTACAAATTTTTAAGCTTTGTTGATCCTTTTAAATTCATTATTTTCTCTAAGTGTGTAGCAAAGAAAAAGATTTCTGCATGCTATAAGTCAAAATATCATGATGTACTTATTGTTTATTAGTAAACTTTTATTTTGAACAATACAAGAACTTGAAAGAGAAAGTAGAATAAGTAAATATGTTACATGTGGTTCAGGACATTAACCACAATCTAGAACATATTTCTCCTAATAAATTATTTTGATTTACTTGTTTCTTAAAAAAATGAAACTGAAAATATAAATTGATTACTTTATAATTTCATACTTTTGAGGAAGCAAAGTTATGTAGCATCTTTCTACATTGCTTATTTAAGTTTAAGTGACTTTTTTTTTCTTAGAAAAAAGGACATCCAATGTTTCTCAAAAAGGAAATTTATTTTTAGCTGAATTGAGTTTTAAAAATAAACCCAAGTCATAAATAGAATTCTTGATTCATCATTCTAACTTAATGAATGACTGTGGCAGTAGCTGATCATTATAACGTGCAGGATCAGGGCTGCTTGGCCTCTCTGATGTTGACTTATTTCTCCAGCTCTGTAATAAATGTCTGCATTGCAGCAGGTTTGTGGGCAACCTTGGCCAACCTTTTATAGATATATCAGGAAAAAATGGAGACAGGTGGAGGGCTCAATAATATGTAGTATTTTATTTTTCTGCTTCTTTTCTCTGGGAATAGGCCCATGACCCACCTCCAGAGGTCTATTGTTTGATTTAGTATCTCCAACAGCAGAAAGGTATCTCTAGATAGTTTGAATAAAGCAGGGGCTAAAATTCTTCAGGCAAGTACTAGGCCTAAGCAAAATGCTGGTATGGACTTTATTTTTTAAAAATTCCAATATTTTCTTGCTAAGCCTGACTGCTTAAATTATTTAACTCTCTCCATACTGACACCCTTCAGCACCCATTACACTGATAGTTTTTTCAAGGTTAGCTGCTCTCTCTCTTTCTCCCCTTCTGTTTTTCTATCCATCTTTCTGTCTGTCTCCCACTTTTAGTTCCAAATTTTCCCACGCCTGCTCCCTTGGAACCATCATATGTAATAAACTCTTTGTCCTTTAAAATTCTTACTTCACACACTAAGTGTGCAATGAGTGTTTGGATGAATGGAAGGAGGATGTATTACTAGAGAAGACCTGGAAAATCATTTAGTTAAGTTTTCTCCTTTTATATATTAGATTGAGTCTGAAGAGAGGTGAAATTATATAACTGTGGTCCACAACATGATTTGAGAAACATTGATTAAGCATCTTATGTGCCAGAGCACGGTGTTATGTTTTAAGAAGTCCAAAACTTAAGTTTTGGTCCATCTCTTCTTCCTTATAGTCTGTATTCCAATAAAGAGGACACAGACACAAGCATGCTATAGGGGAATAAGCAGTGTGTTTGGAATAAGAGACCCCACATTCAGATCCTAAAGCTGACTTTCTTAACTTTGGGTAGGTACCTTCATCTCTCTAAAATTCATTTTCCTCATCTGTAAAATAATACTGTTATCCTACATGATTTTAAAGATCTCCCTCAATTTTGGGTTAATTCTCCTTTGATAAATGCATGAGAACTCTATGCAAAGGGCTTTGGGAAGGCAGAAGCACATGGCATTCCCAACTGCTAGGATCTGAGGAGGCCTCCTGGGCTGGGGGATGTGACCAGGGTTGGATGGATAGTGACTGAGCTGAAGTTAACAAGATCGAAAAGAATGTAACAGGAGCAAAGGATGAAGGAGGACGTCAGTGAGTAACGGTACCGACACGGGAAAGTGCAGGGCATTTTCGGGGCACAGAGAGTAGTTCGTTTTCTTGAAGTACTTAGTAAACCAAAGAGAGTGATTTGTTTTGTTTGGGTTTTCTTTCTTTGAATCCCCAGTGCTTAGCACATTACCTAACACAGGATTGTTTCTTAGTCCTTCTTTTGGTGTGGTTGTTGCTGACAGATAATAAGAACAAATAAAGCTTGGAAGTTGGAGTGAAATAAAATTAAAGAAGTCCTTGAATGCCAGGGAAGGAGCTTTAGTTTCCATCAATAATAGGGGCCCACTGAAGATTTTTGAGCAGAAAATTGGCATGATCAGGTTGGTATGTGGCTGTAACATAAGTGGTATGTGTGTGTATGTGCAGGTTGTCCATGTACATTATGCATCTACATAGTTTTGCCCAGATAAAGCTCTTGGGAAGGCATAGATATCTCTAGATTCTTCTCTACTCACCTTTCTCCTTAATAGTATGGGAGCGGGATACTGAAACCATGAGACTAGCCAATCTATTCTCCTCAGAAAAGAGGAAGTGAATGATAATTATAGCCTTACCTAAATATTTCTGGCGTACATAATATATATTCCAGCTGTATTCCAGGTCCTTACCTGAGTGCCTCATGCACTGTCCAAAGGCCTGACTCACTTCTCAACACATTTTTGTTACACAAAGTGCATCACACATAGTAAATAGCAAAAAAAAACAAAATAAAACAAAATAAAACAGAAAAAACAAACAAAAACAAACTTATTTATTCAATCTGACAGCAGAGCCAACAGAATAGTTACACATATGAGAATATGCCAGACAATAGACAGAGACAACAAGTTGGGCCCCTTAGAGTGAGATCAGTAAGAGATATCAGTAAGAGAGACAAAGACCCCCATCTCAGCCAAGGATACATTTCCTGAACTTTCTATTTTCATATCCTGTATGTCCATGATATTATCATGTCCTGTAATTAGGGACATAATTGAGATGCTACTTCATCTGTATGTCATGTTCCTTCTAGGGATGTATTCTCCCTCCAGAGACCTCTCCTGGAGGAGAATGTGAAACTGGTTATATGCTCTTTTGAAATCAGAAATCTAGAAGTATTAGCATTTCTCCTCTTCCTCTCTTGCCAATGCTGCCATTCTCATAGGGGTGCAGGTATCACTCCCTATCAATGAAACTTATAGACAGGAACATGGCAAAAAAAATGGGAGAAGAGAAGGTGAAAACAGAAAGTTCCTTTATTAAGAAATTATAATAGTCATATAGGTATCAATGCTGCCAGTATTAAATTATTGGCAGTAAATTATTATGAGAAAACACTTTTGTAGTTACCCAAGTACTAAAAATATAAATTACTATTAACCTGCAACAATTCTCTTCACTTCCTCACTATATACTCATTTGAACCTCTTCTAATATCATTTCTCCTATTGCTATTCTAGTGAAACAGTTTTTTCCAAAGGATGTGACAGATGTTCTCCTAATCAACAAATAAAATATTTTTTCTCAGTCGTTATTCTCCTTATTTTTCTTAGGATTTGACACTATTGTTCATTTTTTCCTTCTTTAAATTTTCCTCTTTTTGAGCTTCCACGACCCTTTGCTCTCCTGTTTTTTTTTTTCCTTTTTCACAGCTTTGTTAAATATCTTCTCTTCTAATGGGATTGGAAGCTCCTTTTGTAACTGCTTTATATCCTCCCTAGTGCCTAGCATGGTGATTGGCACCAAATAGCATTTCAACAAATATTTGTTGAATGAATGAATTCTGTCTTATGTAATTAGTCTCATTACAGAACATTAGAAAGACTAATGGTCTGGAAGTAAGAGAATCTGAATTCATATCCCCAATTTGATACCAATTGACTGCTTTTTAGATAAGTCACTCTCTATGTCCCAGTTTCTTGATGAATTAATCAGGGTTGGACTAGATCAATCAGCAAGCATTTAATCAATGCACATCATATGCTATAGTAGTCCAATACCTTTTTCAGCTCTAAACAATAATGGGAATAGAAGTTTAATTTCTACCAAATATTCTTACCATTGAATTTTTATTCATTCTAACTGATTGCATCTATTTAGGTATTTTCAAAAATACCAAAGTGAATTGTTAAAGACAAAGTCAGATTGAGTTTAATTGTAAAATAGTTGATATGTCTGTGGAGTGTCAGACAAGGCATCTAAGTCCTTTGTATGGTAATAATAATTTGCCTCTCTGAAAATAAGAGTAACCCTGATGATGTATTAATATCCCAGCAATTCAAAGATTTAATGTTATCATTCTTTCTCCTCCTCCTCCTCCTCCTCCTCCTCCTCCATCACCATCCTTTTGTATCACCGCTATATCCATTTCACAGTCATCGTCCCCCAATTCAGTAAGCTTGGATAATCTTCTTTTTGAATATCCTTTTTCAATATCTTCTTCCAACTTTCCTTCACATTCAACAAAAAACATTTTGAGTGCTTTATTACTCATTGCATCAGGATTAGAGCTGGAGGAGGAAAAATTTTAGATGCCACAGAACCTGGCCTCATAAAGTTTGTTATCTGGTAGAATAGAGAGACAGAGACATATATAACTATGAAATGTAATGTCACATAATAAGAGCTTTAGAGTTGAATATAAAGGAAAGTTAGAGGAATTCCTTATTAGTTTGATGGGCTTTTCCATCAGGCTAATAATATCATAGAGTATGAACTGTGTTTTAAAATCTTTCAGAGTTAATTCTCCATGGAGGGTGGTCATGGCTGATCACTCACTAACTGGTATTCAAGAAAATAGAAGTAATTTGAAGCAGTCAATTATAAATTTGAGTTTTGAGAAAAACTTAACCATTTTCTAGATTTAGAAATTATTTATAAGATGTTGCTGTATGCTTATATATGATTATATACATATATACATATATGCACATAACATGCATAGTGTGTGAATATTTATACATACATACATACATTAATATACACACATGTATGATACATTCGATACATTCATTAATTCCTTCTATAACACCCTTAACAGATATAAGCATAACAGTAATGCTTTCTCAGATTAATTTTATCATTGCATATCTTGTTAATGGATAACAGAAGACCTCTATCAGTTATAATTTCGTTCTGGTAATGAAAGACCATGATTTGGAAATTTTAAAGAAATGAAATGCCAACATGTCTTCTAACATTTGGAAAGATAGGAAGTAAATCCAAAAAAAGGATTTGATACTTAGGTGGGCCCCAATTATGCCCCAGATTCCATAAATTAGAATTTGATAAGTATTTGTTTGAATAATTTCCTTTTATCATATTATTAATTAGATTGCTTTCCCTTTAGCTGAGCTTGGGAAAGGAAATTTGAGAAGGAAGAAGGAAAAGGAAATGCTGAAACATAGAGTAATTCCTGGGTAAGATATCTCAGTTTTTTGCTTTGGGAAGATAAGAAGCAGCATTAGCTTTCTGGGAGAGAGAGGAGGAGACCTGCCAAGATATGGTAGACAGGTACAGGAAGGTCCACAAAATCAAACTTTGCAGACTTTGATAGTTTTTCTGGGGGTTGATGGGAGAGATTGCCTATCTTACTCTGGAAAAAATCTCTCTCAAACTGCTTTTGCCTGGACATATAGATATTATACTTGAAATACATATTACAGATCATCCATTTCTCCTCTTTTATTTTATAGTTATGGAATCTAAAATTTGGAGATGAAATAGGGGAGCCTCATTGGCTTGCCTAAGATTATACAGATGCTGCCACAACATTACAAAATGAAGCCCCAAACAAAGTAAATAATTAAATAATGTATAATTCTAACTAACAAAATAAATGAAAACACAATTCACATAGGCAATTATAGTTATAGTGCCTACCGAGATCATTATATATCTTTGGTGGCTTCCATTTCTATTTGAGATGGGCACTACTCATATAAAGTTTTAATTAAATCTATTTGTTGTCTCCTTTCCCATATTAATTTGCTACATATAGAGGATTGAAAAAGACTTTTAATTATAAATATTAATTTTTTGTCTTGCCTATTCAAGTCAGATAAGAGTGTGAGTGGTCAAGAATTCACACTTCAAGGCAATTTTGGATTTTTGGCCTCTAAGCATCTAATAATTTTGATTATCAAGACACCAGTGACTAGAAAAGCAAAGTTTCTTGCTTAGGACACAGCTTTCTTTTTATGTTTATGATCTGTAAATATGAAACTAGGAAATATGGTTTGAGTCAAATAATCCTGTTTTCCTTTTTTAAGAATAATCCAAGTAGGTCATATTCTTTTTATGACCCAACAACACAAAAATTTTGTTTATTCACATTGCATTATCTTAGTTTAATAGATATTTTAAGTATTTTGAATATTTTAAAGGGTAAAAAATGGAGAGGCAAAAAAAAAGGAAGGTCACGTAAATGAGATGTTTTCCACAGAACAAAAGTATTAGTACTGAGAAGAGCCGATGATATTTTTTAACATTTAACTGCTAGGAGACATAAGTGTATATAGCTTCTCCTCTTAGAGGTACTGATGGTGAGATTTTCCAGAATTCAGTCATGGAATTTGTGTTGGCAGTAATTGGATTGTCAGGGTTAAAAGTAGGAGTTCAACAAAAGTGAGTAGAGCAGTTGAATAAAACACTTAGTTTAATTTGAGAAGGAGTACTGATAGAAAATAGAAAAGGAAGAAAGAGAGATTATTATTCTAATACCCTATGTCTATACCTAAATTTCTAATACTATCTAAAATTTCTAATAACCTCTAACTGTACTCAAAGGATAGGTTCTTCTTGGCTGATAAAGACCAGGCCTATCTTACCTACACCATCTAAAAATTGATTCACTAACTACCTATCTTCCTAAATAATTGACAGCCATCACCCACGAATTCCTTCAATCAGTTTCTACCACCCAACTGTCTGTAGCCAACTGCCAGTAGGCCCTTGTGACCTCAGAGACAGACCTCCTGCTCTCTCGAGATCCAGAGGCAAAAGTCCCAACTGCCAGTGTTCCTTCCTTATCTTCTTCTGGTCTTCCTGGTAACAGAATCTTCAGCTCTGGCTCTCTGCTCTCTTTCCTCTTAAGGAGACAGAGGGAGAGATGAAGACAATCCCTTTAATGATATCTTGAAGCAAAGAATTATAAAACTTTAGTTCTTAACATATAAATAGGGGAAAAGCTGCCTTCTCATTAAAATATCACTTAAGTATAGCAGCCCCTCTTTTGGCCTCTTCTCACCCCAATTTTCTAGAGGTGACTAAACAGTAAAAAATATTGATCTTGGAATCAGGAAGACCTAAGCTCAAATGTGGCTCCTGAGACTTACTAGGCTAATCACTAGGCCTCTGCTTGCATCACTATAAAAAGGGCTAATAATAGCACCTTTCTTTTAGGGTTATCCAGAGGATCAACTGAGTTCACAATTGTAAAGCACTTATCAGAGTGCTTGGCACAGAATAGGCACTATGTAAATCTTAATGATTATTATTAAGACTTATTATGCACTCACATAGGGCATAGTATTCATTAGTGAAATACATATAAAAGAAGCAAGATAATCACTGTCTTCAAGAGCTTACATTCTAATGCAAAAATGTCACACATAAGAGACTCTAGAAAGGAGGGAAGGAGGAAGGCTTCTTTATTGAGGGAATAGTGACCCCTTGGTTCTGGCCATATATTGTTTTGGCCCACTTGCAAAAAGAACAATGTGTGTGTGTGTGTGTGTGTGTGTGTGTGTGCATGCATGTACTTGTAAGAGAGGTGAGAGGAAGAACTAACTGAACCATACCTTGTTTAGAATTCTTGGGCTCTGAGTGGTTTATGTAGAAATATATGGTCGCTGCCTGGCCCTCCTATATCTAGGAGAATTGTGGGTCTGGTGTCATAAAGTAGATATTTTATTGCTCTTATTATTTCTCTCCTCACTGAAGTATTGTACTCTTATTAAGTATGTTCTCCATGGTTTGACTGCATGACATTTTACATGACTAAGTCCTGAGAGCCCCTCAGAGAAATAAGGGTCCCCAGTCAGTTTTCCTTCACATCAATACAAATGGCAGAGTCCTGAATAGATCTCTGTTGTCTGAAAATCAGGCCACAGGATGGATGGATAACCCAATCAGACCTCTCTGTGTGACTATCTTCTGATCAATACTTTTTATTATTAAAATTATTATAATCTATATTTTAAGGATACTCTCAAGTTTTGTAGTATAGATATAAAATCCTTCTATAGAAATCCCCTAATTATGCTATGATAAACCAGCATTTAATGAGTTAACAGTTCAGACCCTCAGTAAAATAGCAGAAGCTGCTTTAATCTTTTTCTCTCTCTATCTCAAGAGTTTGAAGGACACAGAATGAATAAACCAAAATATTCTCACACTTCACTACTTTCCCACATTAGACTCGTCCCCCCAAGTTTGAGAGTTCTCACACTTTAATCCTCTTTTGAAACATGTTGAAGGTTCGTTTTATTAAAATAAAACTTAGATAAAGTAGGGTTTTGGTAGCCTTGAAGACTGTTTAGACTAGGTATAATCTATATGTAGAAATACATTCAGTGCGCCAATTCTTATGTAACTGGTATAACATTGAATTCTTCTATGTTTTGATTTTGAAATGTAAATTTTCCTAGCATTTGTGTGACTGAGAAAAAGGTATAAAAAATAAAATTACATAGGATGATGTGCTCAGAACAACTTCTGTACTCCACTGTGTCTCTGACTTTCTTCTTTTTCACCTAAATCATACATCTTCCCAGCCCTTAAGCTGCTGGCTGGCTTCCAGCAACTAAGGCTCAGTGTGGTATAGCAATATAGGGAAGAGGCAGAATTTTGCAGAAAGGATAGGTGTAGTCAATGAACTGAGGTCACTAAATTTGGGAGTGCTCTCTTAATCCTTGCTAATAAGGAGGGGTAGAAGGTGATTGAGGTGATACAAGAGGAATGAAAGGGATGGCTGAGTTTAGGGAAGGAGAGGACAAGGTGGTAAATTGGATGGTAAAGAAATAGGTGGGGTATTCAAGAGGGGCAGCTTAAACAGACTAGACACTCAGGCTAGAGACAGAGTACACTGGGGAAATAGACTGATCCCTCTCAGGCAGGAAAGGTATCTCTATAGACACAAGGAGTTGGGCCAGTCAGAAATGGCTTAAATCTGCCTTGAGGGCTTTTCTTGTAAGTTTCTCAAGTCCCTCAAGGCAAGAGTTGAAGGGCTCCTCCCTGTCAGTGAAACTGATGGGTGCAGGAGGAAGGCTGGGCAACAACTTCCTCCCAAGATGGATGCCTCTGGTTCCCTCAGGAATAAAAGAGAATAATTCCTTCCCTCTTCAACCCTTGCCTGATCTTTGACACAATGATTCACCAGAGGGTTTGATTAGGTAACAAGGGGGTTTATTAATATTCAGGGTTGGTCAGAAAGGAGAGAGGGGTTTAGGGTTTCTGACAGCCACTAGGGAGAAACTCAAGATGGGGGAGGGTCACAGGAATGGGTTAGATCGAGAGAGAACCTGCTCTCCCAGCCAGGAAAGATTTGGCTGCTTTTAAAGTACCATGTATACTAAATCAATAAATAAGAGATAGTTTGATTCAAAGGTGTTCTACTTGCCTATAGGGAAACTAAACCCACAAAGTCTAATCACTATAACCCAAAAGCCACCCTTCCTCCCAGAACCCACAGGGAAAACACAGGAAAGGTAACAGGGGTGTAATATGGAGAAGGTCAGGAAGAGGTCCAGAGAAATTAGCTAGGTTCAAATTGTCCAGAGACAAAGCACAGGCCAAAAGCAAAGCCAAAACCCAAAGGCAGAGTTTCAGTTGGACCTTCTGCTCTCTTCAAGCCTCAGGTTCCAACTGAACTTCTGTCAGCATTCTAAGGCCTCTAACTGCCAGAAGTTTTCAGTTAACTTTTGCAAGGGCAAAAGCTTCTGGTGCATCTTTGCATTACATAGGGCAGAGTCATTAAGAGCTAACTCTAGGTAATCCTCACAAACCATACAATGTTCAAACTGATGAGTGTCTACAGCCACCTGGAGACCAGGGAAAGTTCTAAGAGTGAGAGGAAGGTGTTTATTCACTGGGAGAATTTGGCATTTTCCCAATTATACTGTTAAGTAGCAGGGTAGAATATCCAATTATACTACTCTACTACCACTCAATTTCTAGATCTTGCCCTTCTCTGTTTAATAGAATCTGGTTAATGGGTATATCATGAGTATCTTGTGTTTTTGGCATACTTTTATGTCATTTGTGTTGTTCTGGATGGCAGTTCTTCTTTGAACACAGGATTGAGGAATACGCTGGTTCCAGAGTGAATAATTCTCATTCTCACACTTTTACATCAGACAACTTGAAGGGGAAAAGATGTAAAAAAAAAGTGACATACACCAAACAAATTGGCAGGGATAAGAAAATATATAAGTAATGAGTGGGTTGCCAAAAGTGAGGTACCATTGGTCCAATTATTCTGGAAAGCAATTTGACATTATGCTAAAAACAGTGACTAAAATGTTCAGACCTTTAGACACCAAATTCCTATTTCTTGGCATATACCCTAAAGAGAACAAAATAAGAAAGTCCCAATTGCACAGAATTTTTCGTACCATGACCTATTGGAGTAGCAAAGAACTAGAAACAAAGAATATACCCACCTGTTAGAAGCATATCTCATCTAGTATTTTCTTTAGATTAGAAATGATTCAATTCACAAATCACTGAACAGTTAACAAAAAGAGATTTATTTACTCTTAGACAACAATGATATATGACAAGGATATAATGGTATTCAGTTCTCTCTATGCAGAGAAACTTATCTGGTCATTAAACCACTTTGCATTTGTTGCCCTTCCTTCTTACCTTTCATCTTAGAATCAATACTAAATATTGGTTCTGAGGCAGAAGAGTGGTAAATTTTAGGGAATGGGGATTAAGTGACTTGCCCAGGGTCACAAAACTATGAAGACCCTGCCTGATTTTACCTGGGAGGAATAAGATGCCTTTCCCAGGTTAAGTTCATCACTCCTGACCCTCGTCACCAGGGTGCTAACTCATTCCTTGGTTAATACCACTTCCTTCAGACTCCATTCCCCTTTGTTTAGAGGATTTGGAGGCAGAGTAGCAAATTCCTCCCAGTGCCTTTCTGTATAGAAAGTAGAATTTGGACTGTCACATCACTCCACTTTGTGTGTTGTCTCCCCTTTTGGATTGTAAGCTCTTTGAGGTCTGGATCTGTCTTTCTTTTTATTAATTGTATCCACAGCATTTATAAGAGTCCTTGGCATATTTTAGTCACTTAATAATGCTAGTTGAATAGGATAGGATTATCAGGGAAAGAAATGATAATGGATACAGAGAGTTATATTGTTTTCAGAAGTCCACTAAGTCACAGGGACCTGACATCCTCTTGAGTGGGAATTTTTATACTCCTAGGTGACTAAGAGCTAATAAATAATTATGCCTGTTTTTTCTCCAATGTGTTCATATGGAAAAAGAAGCCAATCTAGAACAAGCCTACAAAGAAACCTATGCTACAGCAGGTATATTTTTTAAAGACATGGAAGGATTTATTTTTAAGATATGTGAAAGAAGCATAGATACCAACACCTTTGGGGGAAAACATCACAGACTTTATAATTAAAGAGGAAACCAAGAAGATACCAATAGCTTCCAATTTATATGAGACATTACTTGGCTTATGAATATAAAACTTAGAGTCCAGTAAATCTAGGTTCAGGCTTTTCCCTTGATACTTCCTTGGTATATTGCCATGAGCATATAACTTTTTCAGCCTGATTCTCTATTTATATGAAATGTGGACAATAACACCTACAGTATCTATGTCACAGAATTCTAATGAAATTTAAATAGGATCTTAAAACTACTTTGAGAATTTAAGCTCCATATTAATCCCACTTATTTATTTGCCTAATTTTTATGTATAAACAATGTTTTGGGGGAATAATTTATACTCATATTGGGATCTTTCTGAATTAAGGTGGTAGAAAGGTATAGGTAGGCTTTTTTTTTACTGTATTGCATTTTATAGTAGACGTTATTGTAGAACACATCTTTAGAGTTACACAATTAACTCAAAGATGTAGATAATACAAGATCCCATTTTCCTTATTTTTTTTGTGTATTTTTTAAAAGTATCCAATTTGATAGATTAAAACATTATCTTAAACATTTCTTTCCAGCAAGGTGTCCCCTATGCTTATGTAAAAATCATCTAAAATTCCTTATAAGATGTAATGACAGATATACCAGTTTTATGATCCTCTTAATATGAATTTTCTGAAGTATAAAACAGGCAAATGTTCTCCATAGGCATTTCCCCCTGTTATGGAGGATATCCAGTAGGATCCAATTTGAAGAGGTCTTCATTATTAAAAGTAAAGTCTACCAGATGTTCCTATTTTCAGGGACATCATCTCAAGTTCATTGAATCCCAGAACATTTCAACTTCTTAAATTAGGCTACTAATTTCTCAAGAGATCATTGAATTTGACTTCATTTTCTAAGCAGGAGAAAAATATATAATAATAAAAATAATAATGTTTTAAGGATAAAAGTATTTTATTCCTATCTCTTCAAATGATCCTTACAAAAATCTTATAGATTAGTTACTAGAGCTATTATTAGACTTGTTTTACATAAGAGGGAACTGAGGCTGAGAGGTCATGTAACTTGCCCATGATTACCCAGGAATAAGCTTCATAGCCCTCCCAAGTCCCCTACTCTGTCATACTACCTTTATGGTAGATAAAGAATAACTCTTATGTAGATTCACACATGACTGTAAGACAGCAAAATCATAGTTATTCCTTCATTACATAAATCTAGGACACATTCTAGATAAATATCAATGTCCAAAGTTGAACAGGAAACATAGTCTCCACTCTTTTAGGGAAATTGTATGATGGTTTTTAATGATTCTGAGTTTCTCCCTGCAACAGATTCACATTTTAAACATCAGTATTCTAATATTGCTTTGTGTTGAATTATCAAATAATCTAAAGATTACCATTACAACTTGATGAGAGTCAGTGGAGAACTCATAATAGACCTTAGTATCTTTACCATGTTATCATAAAGAATTAAATAGGAAACTAGCTTAATCAATGTCAACAGGAGCAAGCACATAGACCAATAATATACTATGAGTAGGGTTAACTAAACGATGGGCAGACCAAGAAACCCATAATAAATTTTAAGAAATAAGGAAGGCGCCTAGATCTATACTGTTGGATAGAGTTCCCACATGGATGAGATCACACATCCAACAAAGAGTGCTCAACTGGAAGTCACTCTATTAAAATTATGAGGTTTCACTATTTTTATATGCTTTTTTCTGTGCTAAGTCTCTTTAGCCATCTCTTCCCAAATTTCAAAAAGAAAAAAAATCACATCTGGTGAGTATATTTATTATCCAGTTTTAGTTATCTTATGTATATTTCATACTACATATAAATTCAGTACCAATTCATCTTTGTATCCTTTACCCTTACTAGCACAACACAGATTAGATGCTCAATAAATATTGGCTGAATGAATAATTTTCAAGCATATACTTTTTTTCTAAAGGTAGTAAATAACTACTTATATGAGATTCCTTCACTTTGTTTTATTTTTCAATATAAATTAAATGGATGTATGCTGCCTTGAAGTAAAAAACATGCTCATTAAACGAGCCTGTTAGCAAGATTTAAGATTATGTCCTCCCATTGCAGCTTCCTGGCTCATGAAATGGCCTGTCTTTCTCCCAAGGAAAGCTACTTATTAGAATAGGCCAGGACTTTCAAGTTATAGTTTGAATTACCTACCAGAAAATAAAACATTCTCATGATATAAGAAATACATTTATTCCATTTTTGTTCTTGCCTAACAAAGAATGAGATAGCCTTTGAAAAATAAGAAAATAATAAGAATGCATGTACCCAACATTTGTATGTCTGCAATGTTTATAATTTAGATATTTATCTTTTGGGTAAGGCTTGTTTTTGGTGATACTTGAGCCCCATCCATAAATTAGTTGCTGCTTTCAAAATGGAACATTTAAAAATTGTTATTATTAGTAGTTGATTATAATGTAGGCATGTATGTATGCACATCCATATTTTTCTATATACATGTATATTCATATATGCATATATTAGGACAACTTAAATAATCATGCTCTCCTATTTAAAAAGTTAACAGGCAACACCTTCTTAAATACTATTCAATCTACTAAAATAGCAGTCTGTTTTGGTGTTTGTTCACTATCCATGTCATGTTACCTTCTTTGCATTAGTTTTATTTATTTATTACCAATTAAAAAAATAGATGACTGCCAATTTCAGGCCAAGTTCTTATCACTTTTCATGATGGCAGATAGGAGTCACACCCTGGGAAACTCTACCCCAGAGAGTTATTAACTTGTTGCAAGGCTTAGGGCTTAGGCATCGGCTATGCAACCAAGGACTCTGTATTTGAACTAGCTGAGAATTTTAGCATTGGAGCAATGAACATTTTAAAACAGTGATTCCCAAAGTGGGCACCACCGCCCCCTGGTGGGTGCTGCAGCGATCCAGGAGGGTGGTGATGGTCACAGGTGTATTTATCTTTCCTATTAATTGCTATTAAAATAAAAAAAAAATTAATTTCCAGGGGGCTAAGTAATATTTTTTCTGGAAAGGGGGCAGTAGGCCAAAAAAGTTTGGGATCCACTATTCTAAAACAACCTAAAGTTTCCTCAAACGTTCTCTGTTTCAGGATCTTTTTCTATTCATTATCTGTATTTTCTCTTTAGGATTTTATCAGCTTCTTTGGTTTCATTTACCATCTCTAAGCAAATAATTTCCAAATCTGCATATTCAACTTTCACCTCCCTCTTAAAGTCTAACCCAACACCCATTGCTATTAGACAGCTTCACTTCAATGAGGATCCCTTTGGCATCTAAGACAGCAAAAGAAACCTCATTATGTTTCTTGCCAAACCAAAGACTTGTTAAACTTTCCCTTCTTTTTTTTTTCAGGACATCATCATCTTTCCAGTCAACCAGGCTGTAAACTTTTAGTCATCCCCAATTTCTGCTTCTCCTTGATGACTCAAAATCAAATATTTGTCAAAATCTTTCATCATTCACTTTTCTCTGTGGGCCCATGACCTTGATATAGGCCTTTGTTACTTCTTTTCTAAGATATTGTTTCTGATTGGTCTCCTAGCTTTTAGGCTTTCTTTTCTTCCATATATTTCTTCCACTCCTGCTAAACTCATATTCCTAAAGCAAAAATCTTCCCAGGCATATGCTGGTAAATGTTTAATAAACAGCTCTCTGAGGGAAAAATAAATTCATGACACAATTTCCGGTTTATTCTAGACTATCAACACTTTCTCCATCAATTTTTTTAAACTCTAAAATCTATGAGATAATAAACAAAGTTTTGATTGGTATCATTTAATGATCTCTAGGGAATAAATCAAATTAGACTTTCCACAATTGGCCCCCCAGTTCAAGGTGGCTCCAGAAGACCCATAGATCTGACTGAATTCTAAGATATGCTCTCAACTAAAAGACAAACACATTGCTTGATGTATAAGCTCTTTCATGATCTGACTTCCATTTCTCTCTATTTTTATTACACATTCTTCCCTACTACCCACTATAGGTTTTAAACTGGGCTTCCTTGTTCTTATTTCTTTCAGACTCCTTCCTCCATGCCTTTATATAAGCTATTGCCACTCCCAGACTGCTATCCCTTCTCATTTTCCTTTTAGATTTCTGGAATTCCTAATTCCCTTCAAACTTTAATTCAGTTGCTGGCTGATATGAGAAGTTGTTGGGTTTTTCCTCCCAAATCCCCTAATTATTATAGCTCCCTTCCCCTAATATTTCTTATATATTTTAGAGACATACTTTTCACTTATTTGTGTGTCTAAATATATTAGTGTGTGTGTGTGTGTGTGTGTGTGTGTGTGTGTGTGTGTGTGTGTTTAGTGCATGAATAGATATTAGAGGTCTCATTTTACGGGTAAGAAAAAGGGCTAAGGAAAGTTAATTGTCTTGCCCAGCTACTATTTGAGGCAGGATTTGAACCAAGAATTTATTGCTTCTAAGTCCAGCTCTTAATCCATAGCATCATATGACATAACCCTACAAAAGTCATTTGACCTCTCTTAGCCTCTGTTTCTTGATCTGTAATGTGGGGATAATAATAGAACCTATCTCACAGGACTGCTGTAAAAATCAAAACATAGGGATGAGAACCCTGATTGTAATCATCTAGTGATTGTAAGGAACACTCAGATGAGTGAACTCCCTTTACGGAAACTCTGCAATTAGCATAGAGAGTTTCCTAGAATCTGGAGAGGTTAAGTACTTGCCTACAGTCACATAGTCACTAAGTGTCAGAGGTGGTACTTGAACCCAGTTCTTTTTCCCTACAAGGCCAGTTGTCTACTCATTGTGCCATGCCACCTCTTTGGGAGAGCCAAATGAGGGATTATATATTTAAAGTGCTTTGAAAACCTGAAAGTATTATATATACATTATTATAATCATCCATGCCAAAGTTCCATTTCCATTTCCACTTCTTACACACTGATAAGCAACTATTGACCACACTATCAAGAGAGCACCTGCTTATGTTAGATGCTAATATGAATGACTTTCTTTTGACTTAGACTTTTAAATATATTTCATTTAGTACTTCACTTTCCATTAGTCTCTCAGCAGAGATAAATTAATTTTTAGTTGCTGTGACCTTTACAAATAAAAGTAAAATTAATTTAAACATTTGCCAATAGGATTAATGTAGTAGGTCCTCCATGCTAGACTATTTATGGCTCTATTACATTTCATACAAATCACCATAGGTGCATTCTATCAATGGTAAGCCATTTACGTTTTTTTAATGTGGAACCTCTCCCTGATCTCACTTATCTATACTTAGGACCAGTGTTAAATTATATGATTTTATATTATTTCATAGGATCATGGGAGCAAAAATCTAGATCTGGAAAGAATCAGAAATTACCTGGCAGTCCCTTCCTTTGACATATGAGGAAACTGTAGCCCAAAGGGGTAAAAGAACTTGCCCAAGTTCATGTGGATAATAATGTATTATTATATATTGTTATGTGTATGCATTATGTTTATATAATAAGTATATGAGAGTTGGGAATTAAGCTCATATTCTTTGACTCCAAATCCATTGGAAACTCCCATCATTCTTTCTGCTCTGCTGACTTCCATTTTAACAGAATTTATCAGTAATCCAATGAGATATGGTACAAGCTTTGTAGTAGAACAAAGATTAGGATAAGAGTAAAGGAACAAAATGTTATTCCTAAATTACATTATTGAAAACAACTTGGTCTTAAGTACAAGTTTTCTCTCTTGTACTTCAAGCTCTGAGCAAAACTAAAATAAGTGTAGCTTTTTATTTTTATTTTGGGGAATGCGATGCTCCAACCATAGAGGTGCATCAGAATTAGAAATTTGCCAGTTGGCTTTCATTTTTGAATTGTGAATTGTGAACCATGAAGGGAAATGGAGTCTGAGGGAGAAAGGCACAGAAACAAAGATATGAAAATACAAAGCCAAAGAGAAAGAGAGAGAGAGAGAGAGAGAGAGAGAGAGAGAGAGAGAGAGAGAGAGAGAGATAAAGTGAGCCAGAGAGAGAGAGAGGATGAGGAAGGGGGAAAAGGAGCAGTGCATTTTTTGTAGAAGGGCCATAATACCTTCTATACATACATAATACATTTCACAATACATGCTTGGTATTCCCTCTGAGTGTTTTTCCCCTTTAAGTAATTAGTTCTTTTTAAATGGTCCATAGTATTTACCCTTTTTAAGTTACCATGGCCACCATTCAATTAACGTAATCATGATAACTGCCACATGAAAGTAGCAGACCTACCAAAAGAATTTAGAGTAAAAATATCTGACATCTCTCAACAGAGGTAGGCTAGCTGGGGAAAGTACTGTATCACATCATCTGGTATTGGTTATCTTTACCTTCACTCAGAAATGCATTTGTACTGTTCAGCAGGTTCCTTTATGCTTGTTCAAAGACTGGATAATTTAATTATTCTTGATAAATATTATGTTTCTTGGCTCTATTAGTCTGTTAGAATAATCCTTCAAGAAGTCAAATTCTGCTAATATTAGAGTTTCATTTCTTCCAGTTCATATCACTCACCTAAAGTCATGATTGGTGTTATTTTAAAAGTCAGTGTCTTATTGGATTAAGAGATAAGCAGTCAGAGGGGTGTGTGTGTGTGTGTGTGTGTGTGTGTGTGTGTGTGTGTGTATGTGTGTGTGTAGCATCTTTACCATTATTCATACTCACTCCATATTCTTTTTTTGAGACTTTCATAACCACATTAAGTATAGCTTTGTTTTTACAAATGTAAATAATTTTTAATTTAATTTTTTCCATATTATGTCAATATAATTACTATTTTCAGACATTTTGCAATCCGTGTTCTATTCCTCTCTTTCACCCCTCCCAAGATAGCAGGTAATATGCTTTTAGCTTGTACACATCTTATAATACAATATATATTTTCATGTTTGTCATATTGTGAAAGAAGACAAATATTGCTCACACTTAAGAAAAATTCATGGAGCAAATAAAGTGAAGAATGGTATTCTTCGATCTTCATTTAGACTCCATTAGTTACTTTTAAGGCAGTTGATAGCCTTTTTTGTCATGAGGCCCTTTTGGAGTTTTCTTGGATCTTTGCACTGCTGATAACTGTCATTCACAGTTCATCATTATACTTCATTGTTGTTACTATGTACAATCTTCTCCTGGTTTTGCTGACTTCACTTTGTGTTACTTCATAAAAGCTGTTTCAGGATTTTTTTGTGATTGACTTGTTTGTCATTTATAATGGTATACCGGTATTCTATTACAATCATATACTACAAATTGTTTAGCCATTCCTTGTGATGGACACTCTTTCAGTTTCTAGTTCTTTGTCACCAGAAAAACAGTCCTTCCTCCTTATCTCTTTAGGATATAACCTAGAAATTGGTATTGCTGGGTCAAAGGGTATGCAGTTTTATGGGCCTTTGGTCATGGCTCCAAATTGATCTCCAGAATGATTGTATCAGTTCAGAGTTCCATAAACAGTGTATCAACATCCCATGTTTTCCATATTCCCTCCAACAGTTATCATTTTCTTTCTTTTTTTTTTATTTGTGATACTAGCCATTCTGATAGCTGTAAAGTGGTACCTCAGAGTTGTTTCAATTTGCATTTCTTTAATTAATAGTGATTGGGGATATTTTTTCATATTTTCATATGAGTATAGATAGTTTCAGTTTCTTCATTTTAAACTTGCCTATTCAGATCCTTTGACTTGTCAAATGGGAAACAATTTGTATTCTTGTAAAGTTGATTCAGTTCTCTATATATGTGAGAAATGATGGCTTTGTCAGAGATATTTGCTATAAAAGTTTTTACCCAGTTCGTGGTTTTCCTTATAATCTTGGAAGCTTTTTTTCTTAGCAAAAATTTTTTTAATTTAATATAGCCAAAATTATCTATTTTATGCCTCATAAAGTTCTCTCTCTTGTGTGTATGTAAATTCTTCCCTCATCTGTAGAATCAACAGAGAAACTATTCCATACTACAATGATTTCTTTATTATATCACGCTTTATTTCTTTTTTCTTTTTTCTTTTTTTTTGGCTCCAAGGCAGAAGAGTGATAAGGGACAGGCAATGGGGGTTAAGTGACTTGCCCAGGGTCACTCAGCTAAGAAGTTTCTGAGACCAGATTTGAACCTAGGACCTCCCATCTCTAGGCCTGGCTCTCAATCCACTGAGCCACCCAGCTGTCCCCTATCACACTTTATTTCCAAATCATCTATGCATTTAGATTTTACCTTGGTATATGCTGTGAGATGTTGGTCTAAGCCTAATTTTTACCATATTGTTTTCCAGTTTTCCTGGAGGTTTTTGAGGAATAATGAGTTCTTCCAAAAGTTTGTATATTTAGGTTTGCCAAACACTAGGTTACTATGGTCATTTACTACTGTATGTTGAAAGCCTATTCTATTCTTTTGATCCACTATTCTGTTCCTTAGCCCATAGCAGTCTGTTTTGTTGGTTGTTGCTTTCTAATACTGTTTAGATCAGGTACACCTAAATCACCTTCTTTCATATATTTTTTATGAATTTCTCTCATATTCTTGGTCTTGTATTCTTTCAGATAAATTTTGTATTATTATTTCTAGCTCTATGAAATAATTTTGTGTAGTTTGATTGGTAAATTAATTTATATAGAATTGTCATTTTTATTTCCATTGCTCTGTTTCAATATCTTGTGAAGCACATGGAGATTCTCCATTTAACCTCTTATCTAAACTATCTATGGCATTTTCTGTTTTTTTCTGGTCAAGCAATTCATATTTCAGGCTTGAATTTAAAGAACAGATAAAATTAATTCCAACAATCCCTATGTTTTTACTTTTTACCAGTAATAACATGAATAATTAAAATGACAGGTAAAATTACTGGATATTTGCTTTCCAGGACCACAGTTCTAAGATGAGGTCCCCCTTCCATGCCAACTAAATATTTTCTCATTAATATTTACTAGCCAGAATATTTTTAACAAAATAATATTACGGCTGCTTTATTTTCAACTGACTTAAAAACCATTTAAATCTAATTTCAGAGGAAGTCATAAGGAGAAAAAAATAAAGAACAATTCTAAAGTCAGTATATAGCCACAAAGAGTATCCTGTACTCTAGAGTTGGTACACTTGAGTTATAATCCCAGCTTTGCCACTATGAAGTTGTGTGACTTTAGTTAGTTAAATTCCCTTTGACATAGTTATATATCTATATTTCTATGCATATGTATATATTTTTGTCAGATTTATTCCTTCTTTAGTGTAGAAGAGGGAGGAAAGGAGATATGTGGAAACTTTAATGTAAGAAACAAATTTAAACTGAAAAAAAAAAACCCTTCTATTTGAATCAGTTTTCTCAACAATCAAATGAAAATACTAGAATCATTGAAATTTATAGCTGGAAGGTACCTTTTAGATTGTGTAGCACAATGCCCTCTTTTTTTTTTTATTAATCATGAGCAAACTTGATTGTACCAACATGAAGCAACTTGCGCAGGGTTACATAGAAGGACAGTGGAGAGCTTTGATTTGTCCAAAGTTCATTCTTTAATTTCATTCTGCTTCCTTGGCATAACTATGTAATTTACTTCATGGAGTTATGCTAAGTATAAAATTGGGAAAAAAGTGGAAAGTGGAAGAACTTTGAAAAACTAATAACAATTATAAGTATATGTAATAAATTTATAATAATTATATTGTCATGCATAAGACAATATTATTAGTAATAATTGTGGATTGGAAATCCTGATAAAATTAGTTTTATGTTAGATAAGAATTATAAAAACAATGTAGTTTCAACTGAGATATCATTGAAGTAAATAAAAACTTTCATTCAATTCCAATCAGAATAGAACAAATAGAAAAAGGATAGGATAATCTTAGTTCTGGGAGTCTTGTGAAAAAATAATATTTTTTCCATTATTTCTCCACCCACCCCCACAATGCTCCAATGCCCCAGTAAATCATGAGACCAGAGAATTAGATCTGGAAGGGATATTAGAGGCTATTTGGTAAGGTTTCCTCATTTTAAAAATGAGGAACTGAATCCAGAGAGGTTCAGTGATATGCCAAATGTTACACAAATAATAATATGAAAGGGAAAGGTTGTCCATTGACTTTAATTTTGCTCAGTTTTCAAGGTGGAAACTGAAAAAAATAGTGACTCCACTCCTGACCCTTCGTTTCCCAATGAAACTTGGTCACATCCATGCAGAAAAAGTTTCCCTGTATTTCCAATTTCCAACTAAGGCTGTGAATGCAATAATGAGCTTAAAAATCTTATTTCATATGACTAAGGTGTCTGATCTATTTAAAAATTAATGTGAGTAGTTTTGGTCTATTTTTTATTATTAAATAGCCTTTTAAAAATTAAAAAAAGGTCATTGATGCCTTTTCTTTTTAAAATAATTATAACAGGACATACTCCTCTATTTATGCACCATTATTAAATTCGAGCCTCACAACACTCCTTTAAGGTAGTTTAAACTAATACTATTATCCTTATTTTACCAATGGAGAAATAGACTGGAAAACTTCTTTGTTTCTCATTCTAGCAAACACTCAATATTAAGAACTGTTTCATTGCAGAAATAAGGGGGAACTGGCCTTGGGCCACATTTGTAAATCTATAGTCAACTGCAACATCAATCAAATCTTACCCAAATGCCAATGTGCAGCTGGCTATTACAGATGTTCTTCTCAAATGGAGTAGAGCCAATGTCATCTACTCACTACAGGGAGAGAGAGAGAGAGAGAGAGAGAGAGAGAGAGAGAGAGAGAGAGAGAGAGAGGAGAAATTTAGGAACTAAAGAGAAATTTATAAGAAAACAATTCTCTATTTATTTGGTCTTTGGATTCTTTATAAAAAAGGAGTATTATTTATTCACAGTAATATATAATTCAGAGTTTTTACAAATAAAAATAGTCATAATGAACATTTGATCATATTTCATTTTTAGTTTATCTACATGTTTCCATGTCATTCATTATCTTGCTCACAGGAGAGTGGTGCCTTTTTGAAACCATTTCTCAGTATAACAAAACTGCCTTTTCCCTAGAAATTCTCTTTGCTCCAATAAGTTAGACTATTTGGGGCACTGGTTTTACTACTGTATAGGTTTGACATTAAATGACACTGCAAAGAATACCCCTGAGGAATTGCATTCGTCTGTCTGAGTTAAAGAAGATTTGTATTTGTTGAATGAAACAAAATAGAAATCTACAATCTTCTCTGAAGCTTTCTGAAAAATGTCATCCATTTTTAACTTTGTCATACAATTCTCCCTAATATTAATTAATACGAATCATCTCAATATAATTTTTAAATTTATAGAAAATCATTTCGATTTAATTTTTGATGATTGGGTCGTCCAGTAAATCATTATGTTTAAGGTTATATTTAAATTGAGAATGTATATTTGTGGATGAAACTTATACAAATATAACTGAAAAAATAATAGAACCTGCTCTCATATATGTTTAGAGTATATGTTTTCCTATTTTATATCTGTGATTTGGTTTTCAATCTAGACTTATGATTTCATCAGTGCAGAGGACTCCTAGAATCACAGTGCAGAGAGGCACAAGTAGGAAATTTTATATCTTGGAGGATTATCTGGATTATGGAGAGGTTTAGTGCCTTGCCCAACGTCATACCAGCAGAATGCCTCAGATATGGGTCTTGGACTTCCATGGTCCTAACTCAATGCCTGCTTCTTTTTCTGCTCTAATATCAGCCCTTTATAATATATGATAAATGTGAATCAAAACAGACAAGTCAGGATATTAAAAAAACATGGTGCTTATATTTCCTTAAAGAAATAATATATAGTAATCACTTGAATAGGGTATAGTAAGCAACCAAAAAGCACCAAGCAAATATAAACTATTATAATAACCCAATAATATAGATGAACAATAAAGGTGAAATAGTCTCATCAAAAAAGAAAAGGAGATAGATACTAAAAGCTGCAAATTTCATTATTGAATATCTTTCTAGAAAGAGGCAGATGCTTCCTCATTTGTTCTCCTGGGCCAGAATCATTCAGTACAGTAAGTTAGTATTCAGCTTTATTTAATGTTAAATTTCTTTACCAAGGGCCCTGACCCATAGACATTATGAAAAAATAACAACTCCTTCGGCAAAGGGAACAGTCAATCTTGCTACATTAACACTAACTGCCAAACAATTAGTATCAAAGAATGTATAAAATTCAAGAGCCCAGAAACAGTAATGCTGATTTCTTCCCACCCACAAACCACCTATCCCACTTCCAGACTGGCTCCCACATACACCATCTAGTCCCTGTGGAATAAAACAAACAGGCAAACAATAATACATCCAGGAACTGCCTCTTCAAGGTCACTAGCCTCCCTCTGCATTCTTTTGTCCTTCCTCCTCCCAATACAGTAGCCACAGCTCTTGAAGACCTAGAAAAGAAAGTTCTCACAACCCAAGTCCTTGGCACTGCCAAATGATTCCTCAGTAAAAACATATTTGGACTCATCAATGGAAATGACATTGAAGAAGATGCATTACTATAGACTATTTTGTTACTCTATTTTAGAAATCACTAGGCCTTTTCATCTGATTTATTCTAAACTTCTTCTAGATGCTATCTCTTCCCTTAGAATGTAAGTTCCTTGAGAGCAGGCACTCTTACTATTTTGTTTGTAATCCCAATGCTTAGTACCCTGTTTTGCTCAGAGTAAGCACTGATTTTTTTTAATTCATTCATTCATTATAACTATTGCATTCTCTTAGTTCTGTTTATTTTGTTCTCAGCTCATACAAATTAACTTGTGCTTTCAATAAATTCTCATAATATTCCTTATAGCAAATTAATATTTCATTGCTTTCACATACAACAGTTTGTTTAGCTGCTTCCTAGTTAATAGGCAACTATTTATCCTCTTTTGTTAACACAAAAGATGCCACATTGAATATCTATTAATATATGTAGGTAGCTATGTATCTACACAAACATACACATGTAAACTTTAAATTTTGTCTCAGACTCTCTTGGGATATAAGCAAAGTAAAATCTCTAAAAAGATGGAAACATTTAATCATTTTTAATATGATTCCAAATTATTTTTTCAGAATAACTGGATGAATTATTAACTATACTGAGTGTTTTAGTGTATCTGCCTTATCATAATCCCTTCCAATCACTACTTTTTTGTAATCGTTGCCAACTTTCAAAATGTAAACTTCATATTTGTCTTAATTTGTATTTCCCTTAACAATAATAATTCAACATAATCTTCATTTGGCTTTGGATATTATACAATTCTTTTCAAAATTGTTAGTTCCAACCTTTGGCCAAGAAGAGGAGGAGAGAATATGAATGAAATGTAAAAGATACTTTGAGGAAAGCAGAAGGGAATTGAAATAGGAGGGGCTATCTTGGTACTACCATTTTAAAACTGAGGTCTTTTTGTAGAATCATGTTCAATTATTCAGTCCTCTTCTTTCTTTCCTCTGTTAGGTTATGCATAGTTTCACTTTTGTTAATAACTTTGTAGTTCATGATAAAAATATTATTTAAGTAGATAGATAGATCCATGACAAGCATTCATTGTAATTGGTCTTTCAAAAATATTACATTTTTGTACTAAGCAATTTTTCCCCAATAATTCATGTAAACCATCAACCCCATTAGATACCTCTTTCTTTTTCTTCATCAGGAAGAATGTAATGAAGTCGAAGATGACAAAGAGAACCTAGAATACAGATCTCTCTACCCCACAGCAAATAGGTAAAAGCAACAAAACCAATTTGAATATAGATAGGAAGAAAAAAATGAAAGAAACTATTTCCAAGGTAAGTCTTTAAATTAAATTTGCTGCGTTTTTTTTTAATTGACAAGAGGTAGAGATGAAGAAGCATTTATTGAACAAGTACTCTGTGCCAGCACAATAGTAAACATTTTACCATTATTACAAGCATTTATTTGGGCTCCTTCCTATCTCCTACCCCTCTGAAGAAAGGAAAATTAAACTTTATTAATAAATGTAAATAGTCAAGAATATAAAGTTGAGCATCGGACGAATACAAAATCGATGTTATATTCTTTACATTGAGTTTTGTTATTTCCATAATTAGGGAGTAACAGTCTTCAAAATGCACAGAATGCACATTTTTAGGTATAAAATACTTCTTAGGAGGAAAAAATAGGATCAATTTATCAACCCATTGCTCCTGGAATTCCTCTCCTCATTTTCACTCCTCCCCCAGAGTCTACAGTCATACTGATTCAAGGTTCCTGATACTCCTCATATATTTCTAGGTATCATTTTGGGAACTAAACTCTTGTAAATGTGAAAGCTGAGACTCTCTCTTCCAAAGAAAGCTGAAGCATCTTAATTGGACCTTCTCTGAAGCGCAAGAGGAAGGAAAAAAAGAAGAGCTGAGGGACTAGGGTAAAAAACTGATAATGTTAGCACCAATTATAGATACTGTAATAATACACAGAAGGGATCAACTAGCTAATAGAAGGAAATATAAAATTAGAGAAGAGACCCAAATGAAAAGGTTTTTTGGATAGCCCCACTCAGTAAATATTTTGTTAATTTGTTTATTTTTCTTTCTGGAACCTTCAGATTAATTTGATCCAAAATTTTAATTCTTTTTGTCAGAGTTTATGTGCATTCTTCTTCTAGTTTCTTTCCTAAAAGTCTCCCTCCTTTCCCTCCCCTTCTACTTATTTGATTATCCTCCTTGATGTTTATTTCTCATACATTTTATTATCTCTTTCAACCACTAATAAACTGCAGTGACTTTAGTTATACTCTACACACACACAGACACACAGACACACTTCAGAATGAAAAGTGATGAGAAAGAACAGCTTTTATACATGATGTATGTATTACATAAAGCAAAGCATGTGTGTTTATTCCCATTTTTATGCTATAGATAAAAAATAGGATGCTGAATGTTCTCAAGGAAATTCTAATATTCAGTGGAGTAAAATTGAGTCATTTTTTCTTTGAACATTCAGATTCCTTTCCTATATAAATATGCATTACTCTATTCTGAGACAATAGGAGGAAAATGGCATCTTGCTGACCTATTTTATACTATTCCCAATATAGAAAATACTCCGAGTTAAATGTGTACTCACCTGACATGTCAATGAATTATTTTAGGAAACTGCTAGAGTTTGGTAAATTCTCTTCTTGGCTATAATGGCAGAAGCTTTCCAACCAATAATGTTGGATTCAATTCAATTCAGTTCAGATCAGTTCTATTCAGCAGACAGCTATTAAGCACTTACTATTCTAGCCCCTAGGTATTCAAAGAAAATGAAAAATGGTCTTCATAGAATCTCCAACTTGGGAAAGACTTCAGAGGTCACTTAGCAACCCATACCTCCGCAGAAAACTCCCATATGATATCCCTAATATAGGGTAATGCAAACTCTGCTAGAAGTCCAGTGATAAGCATATGATTACCTCATTCTACTTTTTAGACAATGCTAATTAATAAAAATATTTCCATATCAGTCTGAAATCTACCTCTCTAAAACTTCTTTTATACAATTCTATATATTATTTAACTTCTAACTATTGATATGAATCTTGTCCTATAAGGCCAAGAGAAAAAAATATATATAATCTTATCCCACAAGAAATCCTTCACATACATAAAGTTAGGTTCAATATTTTCCTTTTGTAGCCTAAACAACTTTCAGTTAGTCCTCGTATAATGTGATTTCATCCCCTTATAACCAAAATCCTCTTGACATGTTGCACAAATCAAAGATTGCACAGAGGTTGTATTACTACCATAATTTCTCTTATAAATGAACACTAATTAATATTATTGACATTAAGAAGTATTAAAATACTACATTTTAAATAACATTATACATGTTGTCATTACTTTGTGCAGAGCATATAAGACATAAACAGTTTAGATAAGATGCTATCTCTGCTTTGAACTAATATTTAATGTAATAATGGAAAGGGGAATTCCTATTTTTTAGGTGAACTAGCATAAGTAGCAAAGAATAGCCAGAATGTAAGGGAAAGAATAGCAGTAGAGATACATACAAGCAAACTCCTTAAAAGAAAATAACAATAAAAATCCATACCCTGTGATGCTTTGGTACTATATTTGGGTCATAAGGAAAGCAAATTAGTGATCCTAATGCAAAGAAGGAAATTTGACTATGTAAGTATTAATGAGATGATGGGACAAAAATCATGAAAAAAACCAGCTTCTGAAAGGTTATGTCCAGTACAGCCCAGTAGATAAAAAGAATGCTAAGTATCACTATTACTTTAAGATATGATCCTTAGCTAATAGGAAATGAAGTGGGAAAAACATGAAGAAGAACATTTCAAGGAAGATCAGTGGAAGGAGAAGCTTTAGCAATATTGTCAGTGAAGAATAATATAGACCAGTTGTACAGAAAGAGGAAACAAATAAGGATTTCATTACATAGATCCTGACTGAAACAGAGACACAATATGGAAATTAAATGGGAAATGATGATTCAATTTCCAAATGTTTAATTGAAGAGGGGAAAGCTGGTTAGATTCTGACATATATCCTAGATTTTAGGAAAGTAGATTTCAAAGGATTCAGAGAAACAAATTTACTAAAATAACACAAAAGAAATCCATCCAAGAAAGGTAGGAGGCTATAAAAATGAAATTCTGAGGAGATAATTATATTTTCATAGTGCAATGATATTTCATATTTTTATTTTTCTCATGTAAGAATTTAATAGCTATGTTCAAGTACTTGAAAATAAAAATTAGAATAAATAATATAAGAAATTATGAATTATTATAGTTCATGTTTGCATACACAGTGTATATATGCATGTACATGCATATATGCATGCATGTATGTGTAGATAGAGTCATATTTCCTTCTAGATAATGTGTTGTGCTGCTCCTTTATTTTAGATACTTTTTACTTTCTTTTAGCTGATTATTTGTGGAATTGGAGAAATTGACTTCACGTGTATATGTGATGCACGCATGTATACTTTTTATAAGGTGAGGTAGTTTTCATGTTGAGATATGCTTATTTCTTTACTCCCACCTCCTCTTCCCCTTCTCTGCCTTTCTTCTCTTTCTCTACCTTTCTGTCTCCCCTTCTGTCTTTCTCCCCCTCCCTCTCTCAATTTCTGTCTTCCTCTGTCTCTCATTCTCTTTCTTTCTTCATTATACTTGATATGTTTAGGGTAGTTTCTGAAATACTGAAACAGAGATCTTCAGCTTGTCACAGCCACTTAACTCAACCATTTTTGAACCAGCTTTTCTGTCATCCTTTGTTAGTCTTTTCAATTGATGGTGTATTTTGAGCAGACCCCTTCATTGCATTATTTCTATTGATCCTTCAATATTTATCATGAGACAGAGTTCAGAATTTATAGACTCATAGTTACTTCGTCTCATATGCATGACTTTACACATTGTCAGATTTGTTGAAAATACAGTACTCAATGCTCCTGTTTAGAAAATGCCTTCTGAGACATCTCCATAATATTTTCTGCACACATGGCAGCACATTTTTCAGGGTTTATTTTAAACACTTGACTAGATGCTTTCTAAATGTGATTTCTTCATGGATGCAAGACAAATATGGTTGCTTTCCAACAGAGGATTAGCAAGTCAGACAAGACAATCAAAGCAATTTATGCACATGGAACATTAGGTCTAAACATACCTATTTGCTTGTCATATAATCATAGGAAACATGGATTTGAAGTTAAAAGGATCTTTGACATCACTGAGCCCATCACCTTATTTTACAGATGAGATCATGGAAACTGAGAGAAGTTCAGTCTTTGCCAATGGTCATCCAGCTAGTAAAAGTCTGAGTTTGTATTTGAACTAGTCAACCATACTCCAAGACCAGTGTTCTATCTACTGTGTTTCCAGTTGTCTCTTGCCACCTGAGTTTCATTAATTTAACCTCAGGTGATTATATAATCAGTTTATTACTATGGCAAATGGCCATCTCTCAAAGCCAACTATTAATATTTTATTAACTTAATTGATTAAAATTTAATAAAATATTTAAAAAATTTAAAAGCCAGGCTATTAAAATTCTGGATTAATTAATGAGATGTCTGCAAATATTAACCAATCAGAGTCATAATAGATCAAAAGGACTACATCACAAATGAGTTTTATAGTTGCCAGTGAATGAAAGTTAAACTATCATTAAAAGAAAGAGAGACATAAAACCAGGAAATGAGCAATGAGTGAATTATACCAGAGTAGAGATGGGACTTTCTAGTAACACAGAGATGATGGGGGAATAAGGGATGATAAAAAATCCAAGTCACCCTCAAAGTTAGGTCTTCATTTTAAATGCCTGTGTTTATATAAGCAGAGGAAAAATGAAAGTGGTCAAAGCTTTCCACTCAATTTGATAAATTAGTGACTTTGCTATAGGTTTAACTTATCAAGTAAAGGCTGAGAGAAATTACTCTAATTTGAGAGGAAGTAAGTATGAAAAATTAAAACTATTAGGAAAGGGGTAAAGTACCTTTTCCCTTCTCAAATGAATGCATGAATCTTCTGAGTGACTTTCATCCTCATCAACCTACCTAGTTTCCTGAAGGACAGATTTCTAGAAACCATGAAATGGAATTTTAAAGTTTGGATTACTGGTGATGAAATTTAATGCATATAGGTTCTAGGAAATACAGGTAGCAAGTGGTATTTAAATGATTTGTTCCAGTAATATAATTTTAAATTCTGCTTCACCTTTTACCAAAAAAAAAAAAATAAAGAATTAGGAAACTAGGAAAAGTGAAGGGAAACTACTGACTTGTTATTGGTAGCATGCATGAACTATCATGCATGGTGATTACAGGGCCCACTTCCAAGTAGTACAAATGAGCCTTAGGCACTGCAATTGACTTCCCTCACTTTGAGTACTTTTACTTGGACTTTCTATTGCATTTAATTTTCCTTGAGTAGTAAGGTCCATTTAGATGAAGTTTGTCCCTTGATTCATACCCACTTAAAGAAGAAATGTTCAGCATTCACAATTTTTAAAAAATCAAGACATTTATAAATATTTCTGAATGTTTCTCGATAACTGGTGTTTTCCTCCACTTATGGTTCATTATGAAGACCTCCGCCTATGCGATTTAATACTGAAAAATTCTTTCTTTCATCTCCTTCCTCCTATCCCCCATATATTTTGGTTTCCTACAATCTATTACTGTTCACTGAGATCAGTTTGATCTTCTGGCCAGATGAACAAAGTTTGTTGTGGTAAATGTAATATAAATGAAATATCTCTATTCCATAGTACTTTTATTGGAGTTTGGCCTTTGCCAGCTGCTTATAGATTCAAGTCCTACTTGTTATAAAGGGGGTGATATCTTAGAAATTTGGGGATATTTAAACCATGGTTTCTATTTCTCCAGAGTTTATTTTTAAAAAAGTAGATTGTCACCTAGTTAATGCAATTCAAAATCATTTATTAGTGCTCTTGTTGTGGGCACTAGAACTACAATTTAAAAATACCAGGTCTTGTTTTAAAGGAGCTTACACTATAATAGGAGGGACACAATAAGTGCAAATAACCTATGATAAAATGTGATAAAGATGTCAGAAGAACTCAAAATACTATATTAAAATTCAAAGATGATTTTTAGCTGGAGGCAACAGAGAATATTTCATGGAAGATCTGGGTCTTGAAGAAAAGTAAGAATTTCAAAGGGCAGAGATGGGGATGAAGTGCTTTGATCTATCTTTCCAGGCATTTTCAGTGGTATGCACAAATCCATAAGAAGAATACTGGATAGAATTTGTCTACTTCAACTGGGATAGAGAATGCAAAACAGAACATAGTTGTACTTGAATTTTCCACTTGCGACACTATGCAGGATTTGAATTGAGATCTTCTTGACTTTGGGTCAGTACTCTATGCACTAATCCATAGTTGTCTTTAGAATGTTATATATAATGTATTTACTATATAATACTACATGGTTGCCATCTCATTCATTATAAAGAGCTTCCTAACTAATGGAATAGAATATTCATATGAGGCATAAGTATTTAAATATAAAGTTTCACAAATATGAAGTCAGATGGATATTAATGAGGCTTTTGGTGAGTTCCAAGAACTCATATAGAAACCTCTGAAAAGCAAATTTAGGAAATATTTTTCATGGAGTGTTTAAATTGCTTTTTTCTTCTTTTTAGTATTAATATTATTAATTTATTGCTTGTCTCACAAAAATTAAACATTAAAAGGAAGTAGTTTTAGATGTGTAAGTATAGATATCCTTCTAACCATGTGATTTTTAAGAACTTTTTTCTTCCAAGCTGCCATTCAAACCCCTTCTCTGAACTAAAAAAAGACTAAATAGACCTGGGGGACCATATTTTTATTCTTTTTGTGTTCATTTATATGATTTAAAAACCCCTTCTATATAAGAAACTGACCTAAATTTCTAAGACTTAAAGCAATTTATCAATAAATACTCAAAAAGTATAAAGAGGTATTTCTCAAAAGAAGAGACCCCAGCTTTAAACAATTTGGAAAACATTTTCCAAATTACTAATAATTAGAGAAATGCAGATTAAAGCAACTTTGAAATTCTACTTCATACCTGTCTGTCTGAAAAAGATGACAAATAGGGAAATGGCAAATAGTGCAGGGTCTTTGGAAAAAATAAGCCACTAATGCCCTATTGGAAAAGCTGCAAATCAGTCTCACCATTCTGCAAAGCAGTGTGGAACTATTTTATTTCTCTCTATTAATCTAGCTAAACCCTTTGACCCATTAATACCATGCCTTGGCTCATACTCTAAAAATATCAAAGAAAGTGGAAAAAGGCTCACATATACAAGGATATTTATAGCAGCTTTTTTTTGTAGTAGCCCAAATATGGAAACTGAGTTGGTGTTCACCTTTTGGAGAAGACATAAAAAAATTGATTTAGGAATGTAATGGAAAATTATTGAGCCATAAGAAAGTTTTGAAAAAGACCAGTTTCAAGAGAACTACAAAGACTTCCATGAATTGAGGCAGAATGAAGTGAACTGATTTAGAAGAAAATTTGTATAACGACAGCATTTTAAGGAAAAACAACTGTGAAAGATGTTTGACTATTATCCATCAATCATAAATACAAAAATTCAAGAGAAAGCATGCTAGAGGTGATGTTTTTCAAATTTAGAATATTGACATCCATTTTTTTAAACCCTTACCTTCCATCTTAAAATCAATATTATGAATTTGTTCTAAGGCAGAAGGGCAGTAAGGATGAGGTAATGGAGGCTAAGTGATTTACCCAGAGTCACACAGCTAGGAAAATCCTGAGACTAGATTTGAACCCAGCACCTCTCATTTCCAGGCCTGGCTATCCACTGAATCACTTACCTTCCCCTTACATACATGGTCAATCCAGAAATATCTTTTGCTATACAATGTATGTGTGTTTTTTTTTATTTAAAAAATTTCATGGAGGCAGATATGACAGGGAGAAATATTACATATAATGTTTCAAAGAAATGTATAAAACACTAAAAAATCACATACTAATGATAATTTTCCTATGACTAAGCTCTCTTTGTTATGGATCACTGAGGGATAGAGTGATTGAGGGGAAAAACAACTGTGAAAGATGTTTGACTATCATCAATCAATCATAATACAATCAATCAATCATAAATACGAAAATTCAAGATAAAGCACATACCAGCAAATAAAAACTAAGAAAAACTAAATACAAAGTAAGTTTGGAGGAAGATAAATAGCAGCTTAGTAAGAGCCATGTGTTACTGGTGCCATTTCATTGGAGATTTGAAGGAAGCTAGGAATTCTCCTCTGTTGACCAGGGAAGGATGTTTGGCATTCTGAGCCTGAGGGATTCAAAGATATAGTTATATGAGATAAGACCAGAAATAGCAAGTAGGTCTCTTTTTCTCAAAGGTAGATGCATACATGCTATTAATTTATAATAAACTTGAAAAAATAGGCTGAAACCACATTAGAATGACCAACTAGAGAAGTGCCTTTCCTCACCTCCTGGGAAATAATAAAGCCATAGAAAATTTTTGTGTAAAATAACTTAGCCAGACCTGTATTTTTGTTTGAAGTAACCACTTGGCTGTTTTATCCAATGGAATTGAAGGTACAGTAAATGAACAACTGAACCAAAAACATACACACACACACACATATAAATATAAATGTAACATACATATAAATATGTATGGATTTATAGATATATAGAGAGAGTCTAGCTAGCAAAGTCTTTTGTTTGTTGTGGTATAGCCATTTCAGTCATGTCTGACTTTTTATCACCCCTTTTGGAGTTTTCTTTGGTAAAGATATTGGAGTGGTTCATAATTCCCTTCTCTAATTGGTTTTACAGATAAGGGAATTGAAGCAAACAGGGTTAAGGGACATGCACAGGTTTAAACAGATAATAATTATCTGAGACAGGTTTGAATTTAGGTTTTCCTGACTTCAGGCCCAGCCCTCAATCTACTACCTGTCCTTTTGAGTAAAATTTAATCAATACCAAATCTAAATAATCCATCCTATCTTCAGAAAAGTCAACTATTGAGGCAAAACTTACAGAAAATTTCAGAAAACAAAGTGAGCATATCATTTTAGGATTTTTTAATACAACTAGTAAAGAACCCTGTTCCTATCTAGGTATTTATCGTCAATTTAGGATAGTGAATTTCTTAAAAAGAAATAAATAAGATGAAGCAATTTAATATATTGGATAGGAGACTAATGGTGCAGCCAAGAAGACATAGAATCAAATTTTTCCTCTGACAATTTCTGGCTCTGACTTTAGATAAATTTCTACGTGTACATGTAGCATAAAAGGTGCATTGGTAAAGGGAATTCCCTTGTGTGGGAAAGGAGAAATATTAATAATATTTTACATTCATGTGGGAAAGAAAGAATATTAATAATACTTAACATTTTTATAGCACTTTTATAGTATCAGCTACTTTACAATTCAATTCACAACTGTCCTGGGATGCTTACTAACACTAATGCATAATTATTACTTTCATTTAACAGATGAGAAAACAGAGACATGTTGAGAGTAAGTGACTTCCTTAGGGTTGCACATCTAGTCAATATATGAAGCAGGATATGAACTCAGTTCTAATCTGACTGCGAGTCCAAAGCCTCTATCTTCTGTTAAACATAACCATCTCTACATGTGCTGCTCATTATTTCAGGTAACAGAAACTCATATTTCTCTGTGAAACATTATCAGTAGAGATGGGGATGAGCATGGGGCAAAAGTTACCCTCACACTGAATGAAAAGCCAGGGGAGGAAAATGGGAACTTTTCTTGATTCTACTGAGAAAGCACTCAACTTACTAAAAGACTGAAGTATTACTTAAAAGTTCCTAAAATTAATTGAAGTCTAATTGAAATATTATATTATGGTCATTGGAGTAGTCTGATTTGATGGAGTGAGCAAGGATGAATTTGAGTATGAATCATAACCCATCTTCAACTTCTTTTCTTTTTCATAATTTATTTATTTGTTAAGAATATTTTTCCATAGTTACATGATTCATGTTCTTTCCTTCCCCTCTTCCCTTCCCCCTCCTGGAACTGACAAGCAATTCCACTGAGTTATACATATATCACTGTTCAAAACCTATTTCCATATTATTCATATTTACAGTAGAGTGATCTTTTTATTTTTTTTTATTTCTATTTTTTTTAACCCTTAACTTCTTTGTATTGGCTCATAGGTGGAAGAGTGGTAAGGGTGGGCAATGGGAGTCAAGGGACTTGCCCAGGGTCACACAGCTGGGAAGTGTCTGAGGCCAGATTTGAACCTAGGACCTCCTGTCTCTAGGCCTGACTCTCAATCCACTGAGCTACCCAGCTGCCCCCAGTAGAGTGATCTTTTAACATCAAAATCCCAATCAT
Source organism: Gracilinanus agilis (assembly GCF_016433145.1). NCBI lineage: Eukaryota > Metazoa > Chordata > Mammalia > Didelphimorphia > Didelphidae > Gracilinanus > Gracilinanus agilis. The sequence continues at coordinate 158,848,526 of NC_058134.1, read as the reverse complement.
ATCCCCATCAAACCACATGATGAATCATATATTTTTCTTCTGCTTTTCTGTTCCCTCAGTTCTTTCTTTGGATCTGGATAGCGTTCTTTCTCATAAGTTCCTTTGGATTGTCCTGGATCATTGCATTGCTGCTAGTAGAAAAATCTATCATATTTGATAGTTCCACAATGTATCAGTCTCTGTGTACAAGGTTCTCCTAGTTCTGCTCCTTTCACTCCGCATCAGTTCCTCGAGGTCATTCCAGTTGACATGGATTTCCTCCAATTCATAATTCCTTTCAACATAATAGTATTCATTCCATCACCACAGGTACCAAAATTTGTTCAGTCATTACCCAATTGATGGACACCACCTCATTTTCCAATTTTTTGCCATCCCAAAGAGTACAGCTATAAACATTTTTATGAAAGTGTTTTTCCATATTATCTCTTTGGGGTAAAAACACAGCAGTGGTATGGCTGGATCAAAGGGCAGGCAATCTTTTAAAGCCCTTTGGGCATAACTCCAAATTGTCCTCTAGAATAGTTGGATTAATTCACAATTCCACCAGCAGTGTATTAGTGTCCCAATTTTGCCACATCCCCTCCAACATTATCACTTTCCTTTGCTGCCATATTGGCCAATCTGCTAAGTGTAAGGTGGTACCTCAGAGTTTTTTAAATTTGTATTTCTTTAATCAGGAGACGTTTTAGAACACTTTCTCACATATTTGTTGATAGTTTTGATTAATTCATCTAAGAACTGCCTATTCATATCCCTTGACCATATGTGATTGGGAAATGGCTTGATTTCTTGTAAATTTTACTTAGTTCCTTATATATATGGGAAATTAAACTTTTGTCAGAGAGTTTTGTTAAAAATATTTTTCCCATTTTGTTGCTTTCATTCTAATTTTGGTTACATTGGTTTTGTTTGTACAAAATCTTTCTAATTTGTTGTAATCAAAATCATTCATTTTAAATTTTGTAATGTTCTTTATCTCTTGCTTGGTCTTAAATTCCTTCCATTCCCATAGATCTGGCAGACATACAATTCTATGTTCACTTAACTTATTCATGATTTCATTATCTATATTTAAGTCATTTATCCATTTTGAATTTATCTTGGTAAAGGGTGTAAGATGTTAATCTAGAACTGATTTTCCCATACTATTTTCCAATTTTCCCAGCATTTTTTTTGTCAAATAGTGAATTCTTGTCCCAAAGCTAGGATCTTTGGGTTTATAGAACATTAACTTGCTGAGATCATTTACCACTAGTCTATTCCATTGATCCTTCTATCTCTTCTATCTATTAACCTTTTATCTCTTAGCCAGTACCATATTGTTTTGATGACCACTGCTTTGTAGTACAGTTTAAGATCTGGTACTGCTAGCTCTCCATCCTTCACATTTTTTTCATTGTTTCCCTTGATATTCTTGATCTTTTGTTCTTCCAGATAAACTTTATTATATTTTTTTCAAATTTTACAAAAATGTTTTTGGTAGTTTGATATGTATAGCACTGAATAAGTAAATTAATTTGGGTAGGATTGTAATTTTTATTATATTAACTCATCCTACCCATGAGAAATTGATTTTTTCCAATTATTTAGATCCAGTTTTAATTGTGTGAAAGTGTTTTATACTTATTTATATTTATAGTTTCATATAATTCCCGTGTTTGTATTGGTATATAGATTCCAAAATATCTTATATTATCTAGAGTGATTTTAAATGGAGTTTCTCTTTCTAACTCCTGCTGCTGAGTATTGTTGGAAATACATAGATATGCTAATGATTTACATGAGTTTTATACCCTGCAACTTTACTAAAGTTTTTAATTATTTCCACTAGCTTTATAGTTGATTTTCTAGGATTCTTTATACCATCATATCATCTGCAAAGGATGATTGCTTAGTTTCATCACTGTCTACTTTAATCCCTTCAATTTCTTTTTCTTCTCTAATTTCTATTGCTAGCATTTCCAGAACAATATTAAATAATAGAGGTAATAATGGTCATCCTTGCTTCACTCCTAATCTTATTGGGAAACCTTTTAACTTGTTTTCACTGCAGATAACTGCTGATGGTTTTAGATATATACTGGTTTATTATTTTGAAGAAGGGTCTTTTTATTTCTATACTTTCTCATGTTTTCAATATGAATGGGTGTTATATTTTATCATAGGCTTTTCTGCATCTATTGAGATAATCATGTGATTTCTTTTGGTTTCTTTATTGATATGGTCAATTATGTAGATGGTTTTCCTAATATTAAGCCATCCTTGCATTCCTAGTAGAAATCTCACATGGTCATAATGAATAATCCTTGTCATAACTTGCTGAAGTCTTTTTGCTAGTATTTTATTTAAGATTTTTGCATCTTTTTTTTTTACTTTAGATGATGCATAATAAATTCTGCTCTAGCCTTTTACCTTGAATCTGTATATGTCACCCTGCCTCAAATATGTTTCTTGTAAACAACATATAGTAGGATTCTGGTATTTAATCCACTCTGCTATCTTCTATAATTTAGTGGATGAGTTCATCCCATTCACATTCAGCATTATGATTCCTATTTTTGTATTGTCCTTCATCCTATTATACTCTTTATATCTTTCTCTATTCTCTTTCTCTCTGTTATTCCTCACCAGTATTTTGCTTTTTGTCACCAACTCCCACTATCCCTTCCCTCAAACTACCTCCTTCTTACCTTGTCTTATTTCCCTTCTACTTCTTTGTAGGGTAAAATAGAATTCTATACCCACTGAGTATGGTAAGATAGAGTTTTATACCCGACTGAATATACTTGTTTTTCCCTCTCTGAACCATTTAAGATGAGAGTAAAGTTTAAGTATTGCCCATCACCACCCTTATCCTCCCCTCTAATGATTTTACACCTCTTTATGTTATATAATTTATCCCATTCTATCTCTCCCCTCCCTTTTCTCTCAGTGTAACCTTCTCTTTCAGCCCTTGATTGATTTGTTTATATACCATTCATATGCATACAAATCATGTCATATATGCATATAGTTCCATATTTTCAAATTTACATACACATCATATCATCATATACATCATATCATCATAACCAACTTACTTCTCTAAACTCTTTCTGAGTAAATTCCTTCTGTCCTCTCTATTAAGAGTAATTTTTGAGAATTACAGAAATCCTCTTTCCATGTAGACATATAAACATTTGACTTTAATGAGACCCTTAGATTTTCTCTTTTCATTTACCTGGTTTGGGCTTCTCTTTTGACTCATGTTTAGACTTCAAAAATTTTTATTAGGTCTGCCTTATTCCTCAGGAATGCTTGGAAATCTTCTATCTTATAGAATGTACAGTTTGTCCTCTGAAAGAATATACTCAGTTTTGCTGGATAGATGACTCTGGGTTGTAAATCCAAAACTTTTGTCTTCCTGAATATCATATTCCATGCCTTATAATCCTTTAATGTAGAAGCTCCAAGGTCCTGTGTGATCCTGATTGTAGCTCCTTGGTATTTGAATGGTTTCTTTCTGGTTGTTTGAAGAATTTTCTCTTTAGTTTGGTGGCTCTTGAACTTACCTATTATATTCCTCAAAGTTGTTATTTGAAGATTTCTTTCTAGAGGTGATCTGTGAATTCTTTCAATTTCAATTTTATTTTCTTGTTTGAGGGCCTCTGGGAAGTTATCTTTGATAATTTCTTGTAATGTGATGTCCAAGGTTTTTTCTTGATCATGACTTTCAATAGTCTAAAAATTCTTAAATTTTCTAGGTCAGTTGCTTTTTCATTAAGATATTTCATGTTTTCCTTTTAACTCTTTCTGGAAGCAGATTTCATGGCCTTGTGTTTCTTTTCTCCAAGGTAATCAGTGTCACATCTGCAATATCACTTCCTTAGGGAAAGTGGTTGAAAAGTAAAAATAATTTCTATGAGTAGATATAACAAAGCTCTATGCAGATACCTATTTTTTTCTCTAAGATTTTACTATATCGGGAATGTAGAGGAAAATGGTAAAGTAGAGGAAGTATTAAGCCTCTCTCTCCCAACATTCCTTTCAAAACAACTTTAAAATAACTCCTTAAATAAAAATGTGGAGTGGCAGAGTCAATAAAATGCCCAGTTAAGATATTCTTCCAAACCAAGATAATTTAAAAGGTTGGAAAGAGACCAAGAAACACAGGGGTGGAGGTAGGCCTGGAATACATGTGGATGCAGCAAAAGTGATAGGAATAACTGATGAGGACAGAAGCACCAGCAGCTTCAGGAGCTCTCAGACTAGAGACAGTAAGGTCACTTGGCAATTTGTCAGACTTATATGGACCAATACAAAGTGAATTGAGCAAAATTAGGAGAATATTGTGCATTGAAGCAGCAGTATTGTAAATGAAATAATTACATTGATTCTGTATCATCTTTTAATTGATTTTTTCCTAATGAGCTAAGTAAGGGCTCTTTGAAGCTGAAGTTCAGAAATAGTCACTTAGTTGTCACTTAGTTCAGAAATTCAACTAACTTGTAATAAGTTTGATCCAGGCCTTCTGCTAAACACTCTTCTGTGCTTGCCTGAAAGAAATTTGTTGTCCTGGAGAGAAACAGAAGAACAACAGGGAACTTGGTCTAGAGTCTTACACTAACCAAGTTATTTTTCGAAGACATCTGATTTGTTATACAAAGAATGGTCTTCTATTTCTGATCTTGAAGGTAGACTGAAGCAATGAATATTTCTTAGTCATAAGATGGTAGGACAGGGTTGTTGCCAACTCTCTATTCCCAATTCCACATCATCTCTCATGCATCAGCTCTTTAATGAATCATTTGATTCTATCATTCTATGATATTTAGTTCTTTTAACTAATCATAACTGTTCTCCCTCTTGTTCAGTACACTCCCAAAATATGAAAGAAAGTGGTTCTTCTCATTTAGGGTCATAACTATGTTGAGGATGCTAAAATCCTAATTATTGGCATGTTTACTCTTTACTAATAAATTGAGTATGCTCAGAATTACTTTCTCCCTCATTTATATTATTTAAATTGTAACATAAGGATGATGAACTGTGAAAGGCAGCTACTATATTAGTCCAACACAATTCCAAAACGAACAGTAATGAAAAATACTATCTACCTCCAGAAAGAGAACAAATATATGCTGAGTGCAAATTGAAGCATACAATTTTTTTTACTGTCAGTTATTTCTCTTGTTTGTATGTGCTTACATGTCTTCTTTTTAAATGTTACTAATATAGAAATATAATTTATATAACTTCACATATATAATTGGTATTATTTTGTTTGCCTTCTTAATGGATGTTGGAGGAATTGGAAGGAGGGCGATAATTTGTAAACTAAAATTCTTTAAAATGAATATTTTAAAAATCTGCATACCATCAGAAAAATTTAATGAAAGAAAAATATATATAAAAAGTAATATAAAAATATTTTTCTGTTTCAGGGATTGAATCTTATTGGAACACCACAAGGAATGGCTCACATTAACACAGTAAATAAGTCACTGGACCAAAATAGTGTTAAGAATACATGGTTCCAACCATGCTTCTGACAATGTAAAAATGGCAGATAGGCAGCACAGTGAATAAAACTGCAAATAAGTTCAAATCCAGCCTCAGGCTAGCAGTGTGACCAGAACTGCCTCAGTTTACTCAACTGTAAGATCATGATGACATTAGCACCTGTCTGCCAGGGTTGTTGTGAAGATAAAAGAAGATATTTGTAAAACACTTAACACATTGCCTGGCACATAATAGGTACTTAATGAATGCTTCATTGTTTCCTTCCTTTCTTCCTGCATGATTTTGGGCAAGTCACCTGTTTTTCAATTTGTTACTCATATAAAAAATGAAGGATTTGGATCAATGACCTATAAAAGTCCATTCTAGTCTTTGTTCTATGAATTTATGGTTTTTTTTGGGGAAAATACATCTCTCCTACCATTGTCATTTGATTCCAATCCTCTGAAGATCAGGATACTTGTAGCTTTCTAGATTGCCAGTCCATTTCTGTCTATGTTTTAAGAGTTGGCATAAATTTCTTCTTGGAATGCAAGATATTCAGTGTTGCTGTATTATCAGCAAAACTCCTTTCTGTCACTCATTTTGAAGAATGTCCATCTGTTTTTTAAAAGATCTACTTACTAGAAGTCTCATTCTGAACCTCTTGATTGCTGTCACATCCCTAGTATTTGAAGACTGAAAGAAATAGGCCAGCGGAATAAGAAGTCTCATTCTTATTTATCAGTTTTATCACTAGATGAGATCAGAATTATCCAGTGATCATAAATTTAAAAGACATAATGACTTGGAGGGAATGGAAGTTTCTGGAAGAAAAACAAAGGACAATATAAAAACAAATAAAAAGTGAGTTGCATCTAAAGAAATCTAAATGACTGCATATGGAATTGTGTACTTAGTTAATATTAAAAGGTCAGTATGTGGGAAAGGGAGAGAGACAAATAACCAAGTATCAATCAGATTATAAGAAAAATAGATGTGTTAATATCCATAATGAGTGAATATTTTGAATTAACCTATCAGCATTGAGTCCTGGCTTTGGAATCAGAGGACTTAGGTTTGAATCCAAGGTCACTAGCCTGCATTTCCTCATCTTTAAGATAATGGGGTAAGACTAGATAATCTTTTCAATTATTTTCTGTTCTAAAGTCATTTACACAGTGGGGTAGACATTGAAAGTTTGACTTGAATTTATGATAAACAGTTCAAATCCAATGAAAAATTCTATCTGCATGACCTTGAGTGAGTTGATTAACCTCTGACTCACAATATTTATCTGTAAAATGGATTAATAATAGCACCTACCTTCAAGGATTGCAATAGGGAAAAATGAGACTATGTAGAAAACATTTTGCAAATGTTAAAGCACAATATAAATGCTATTAATGATTATGATGATTATAAATCTCCCCACTTATGATTCTAAACTCTTAAAATATATTGGGAAAAAGTATTAGACCCATAAATTGGTGAGATAATGCTATACATTAACAAAAGGCAGAAAGTAGAATGACTAATACCTTATTTTGCGTCTGTTTTCATTGTCAAGGGAAATTTTCTTCAACCTGGAATGGGTAGATCAAGTAAGAGTAAGAAAACCAAAGCAACAAGAGAAAAAAATATTAAAAGAGGTAAGGCTGGTACATAAAAAAGAAATCCTCTCAATATAATGCAAAATATAAATAAAATCCCATATGTTTATGTTAATTAATGTAGGGAATGCCTTTGATTAAATCTAACACTCAAAAATTATAAAAAATACTAAATAAATTAGAATAGAGGTGTTTTTTCTAAATAGAATAAAAAGTTACTTATTAAAACAAGAACCAGTACATATTGATTTTTCAACATATGTCTAACATTCACCTTATCTTTCCTGGAACTGCATCCAATTTCCTACTTCCTTGTTATTTCAGTCTTTGAAGTTGCTTTATTCTATCCTACACTTCTATCAGGAATTCTATCAGACTGATATCACATTACTTCCTACACATTTTCATGCCATGCAAGCCACATCTACCTCCATCTCTTATTTCCAAATATATCTCTTTAAACAGTAATCAAATCAACATTCTGGAAAGATTATATCAGTTGGTAACTAAAATCTTAATCCTTCCAACATCCCTGTCCAAAGCATTCCTTCCTGGACATCATTCCCTATGTATTGTCTTCTTATATTTAAATGTAAACTCCTAGAAGGCAGGGGTTTTTTCTTTGTTTTCATCTCTGTCCTGGCACTTATCTCAGTCTCTATACTTAGGTAGTGCGTTTATTAAATGATTTTTAATATATTTTTTGTATTGCCAATATAAAAGACTCTTAATAAACTTTTTAAATTGGATAGAATTCTAATAAAGTTTTGATAAGGACTAAAGAATAAGAAAAATCATGTATCCAGTCACACACAGAGATATAGATAGATACATAGATAAAATATTAAGTTTTGTTAAACTGATGGGGAATTAAAAAAAAGAAACTAGAGAAAAATCTTTTTGTAAAAGTTATTATGATTATGTTTATATTCTGGGTTGATGTTACTCATTAACACCACATCTCTCCACTTATCAAGAAAGTTTGTTCTGATCAATTTTTCTCTCTTCCAACCAATGCCAAATAATTGCAATGATTACTACTTTATAATGTAGCTTAAAGTTTGGATATATTATGATTTATTCTAAATTTGTCAATTAATTTAGCATAATTATTTTATTAAAATGACAGATTGCATCTATGGGCAATATTTTTTCAATTGTTTTTTTAAATTTATCTCTATAAAGAATGTTTTGTAGTTGTGGTTATTTAAATCATATATAGAAAAATTTTATTAAATTTCTCATCTTCATGTGGTAAGGATGATTCTTTGGGACACTGATCCAGGAAGATGAAGAAGCCATTGTGAATGGGCCTGTTCTCTGCTTTTACCAGCTCCATGATTGTTGCCTCTCATCTCTTTTACTGACTTTCACTTGTACCTATATTGAGTGAGGGACTAGGATTGAAAGTGTTGAGGAAAGGTTCCAAGTCAGTAAGATAATGGAAGGGGTGTGTGTGTCTGCGAATTAGAGGTTTAGTTGTAAAAATCTGATGAGCTGGTATTCAATTATATTTTCTTTATGAATCAACCTTTGATAATTCTTTTCAGTTTTCATCTTCCAGTTGCTGTTTTTACAGAAATGGCAAGGTATTATTATTATTATCATTATTGTTTTTGTTGTTGTTGTTAATTTGGGAAGATATTGGCAACTACATTCTAAACATACTGACATCTTCCTAGCTAGCACTCTCTTATTTTTCCTATATCCATATTTTTGGAATATCCTTACTGATTTCATGCCCACAAATTTTTATCCCTGTCTAGTGACTCTAACATAAAATTAAAACTCTCAACCTAATAGTTCTGGCTTGTACCTAATTTCTCAGTCTCATTTCATATTGTATGTCTTATTGGCTCATGAAGTGACAGGAACTATCTCACTTTTATAAGTGTGTCCTTAGTTTCTATCATAGCACCTCACATAATATATACTTCAAAGAATGTTCTCTGTTTGATTGATGTTAATTTCCTTCACCCACATTTTTTTCCAGACAAACTAGCTTGATAGCTTTTCCATATATATCTATGTCATGTTTAAATGTTGTACAAACTGGTCCACCATATCTGGAATTAACTCTCTCCATATATAGTAGGATCCCAACTTTTCTTCAAAAGATAGATTATATACATGCTATCACATAAGAGCTTTCCTGATGCATAAATCTAACCCCCTATCAGGACTTGCTCCCTCTTGAAATTACATTCCATTGTTTTGTCTATGATTTTTATTCACTATATTGTGTATAAATTATTTCTTCCCATTGCAATATGTGCTATTTGAGGACTTTATGGAGACTATTTTTTATCATTGAAATTCCAGTGACACATAATAAATTCTAGGTGTATTGAATTTTATTCAAGAGGTACCTACAATTTCTTTGACCTGAAAACTACAAAATTTGGGGGCATTTTATGCTCTTAATTAAGAATATATAAAAAAGAATATCGTTAGGTTGTTTTGCTTATGGTGAGTATATTGAGGTAGTATCTTTTATTTTAGTAGCCTTTTCATTCGAGTTTTAAGTGACTGGCTAGTTAAAGTTTACCAAATGGCAAGTTTAGGATCTCAAGCCTTTCTTTGATTTAATCCAGCAAAGGATCCAATATTACAAAAGTCCCCAAGACCTTTTCAACAATGTATGATGGCTATGAACCTGACCATTAAATGTCTGAAAACTGATTTTGTCTTGCAAAAACACACTCAATAGCTGTTCTTTCCTCTCTCTCTCTCTCTCTCTCTCTCTCTCTCTCTCTCTATATATATATATATATATATATATATATATATATATATATATATTTGTGTGTGTGTATATACAGTATTCCTAAATCAGAGCACAATGACCCCTTACCTATCTCAGGAGTTACTTATGGGTACAAGGTGGGAGAGCACAGAGATGGATGCTACTGTCACTGAGCCAGATGGTGCCCATGATACAGGACATGGTGCTGTGGTTGATCATCTTTATTCCATCAGCCAATAGCGTGCTGTGTACAATCTCACATTGGCAAAATTGTGCAGGCGGTAGTAGAGTACTATATTTCCATTGTGTACAGTATAGCATTCATCCACAAAATCCCGTAATATAGGTAAAACTCTGCAGAATTAATTATATGTGTATATATATATGTATATATATATTTAAAACAACTTGTGATATGGTGAAGCCATGATAAGTGAACTGTGATATAGTGAGGGAAGACTGTAATTTTAAACTATTTACCTTCTAAATCAGGACTATTCAAATTGGAGTTTTTTATTTTGCCTAGTAAAGATCAAAGTTTAGTTTGATATTTGTTTCTTCTTCATTTCTTAATTGTCTGCTCTATGTATTTTAACATACCTAAGGAAAGACTATATGCATATGCATATCTACATACGCACATAAATGCACCCACAAAATAGGAAAATTTTTACCAGTGTCAGTGCCATAGTAATGAAGCATCTGAGCTCATCTCAGTATTACTAGGGACCAATTTCCTCCTGACCAGGATTAATTACTTTCAGGCATTGGGCTAATTTGTGTTCCCAACAGCCAGGAAATTAGGCACTGAATCATATTCCAAGACCCCAAAATTAAGCAAGAATGGTTTAATTAAAATCAGGCATTAGGACAAAAATATATCTAATATGTTATTTCTTTTGAATTTATTATACATTTTCATCATTTTCTTTGGAATTTATGGGTGTTTTGGGGGAAGAGATGATGAGCGATATAATTTCACCATTGTGGAGAACTTCTGGTACATTTTCTAGTGCAACAGAGAAATAGGAATTCCATAAAGTACGTTCTTAGATAGCTGCCTAGAGCACTGAGGCATTAAGTGATTTGCCCATTGTCACGCAGTATGTTTCAGAGAAGGAACCTTAATGCAGGGAATCTGTTAGTGAAATTATTCAGATAATAATTAACTTTTATTGAATTTTGTGAGAGTAGCAAGAGGTGTGTAAGAGGGAAAATTATGAGACTGGCTATTAATAATTTTATTAATCAAAAAGTAGTTGGGGGAAAAGATGGAAAAATAAAAGAGAGAATTTCCTGTTTGCTCCATTTAACTTTCTATTCTATGGCCACTATTTGGGCCCCATAGCCATGCTCACAGGGAAGTCCAACCTGCAACAAACAAGGATGAAGAAGGGAGAGAAATCACTCTTGCCTCATTTTATCAAACCTTTTCTCTGCCCACTAACTCTCACATATCATGTCTTTGGAGCCAATCGTGACTTTCTATTTTGCCTGGGTCACCCAGGGGGGCAGTCTAGGGGTAGTGCAGGGGACAACAGCCCTGCCCCCAGTCCGGTGTTCTTTTGATTCTATTGCTGCCTTTTTCTTCCTATCATTCTATCCTAGTGACCCAATTCATTCAATGATGTCCTTTAGCACAATTCTTGCTTCTGAGTCAAGTAGTCAACAGGAGATGAGGTCACCTGAGCATCTCCAGAAAAAGGAGGGGAGGTTAAATTTCCTTCACACAGGTGAACATCTTAGTAATGAAGAATGAAACACCAGGTAAGAAAAACGGAAGTCAAAATAACTTGCTCATACCTAATAGAATTCTGTAGCTCTACTTAGTTATAAAAACCAAACCAAATATTTTAAGCATGCTATTATAGCTACACATATATTATACTCATTATGGAGAGGTCAGTTACCTCATGTCCCAAGCTTTCTTTTATGTTACTTTATTTTATTGCATTTTTTTCCAGACCACATGTTGATACATTTTAAATTATCATTTTCTGACATATTGTCATCACTCTCTCGATCCCTTCTCTTCTTCTTCCCTGAGATGACAAATAATGTAATATAGATTGTATATGTATAATCACATAATAAATAATTTCGTATTCATCATGTTGTGAAAGAAGACACATTATGATTAAATTAGAGGAAAAACTTGAAGGAGATAAAGTGAAGAATCATATGCCTCAATCTGCATTCAGACTCTTGTATAGTTCCTTCTATGGCCATGGATAGCCTTTTTCTTCATGGGTCCATTAGTGTTGTCTTGGATCCTTGTATTGTTGATGAACTGTGCTTTGAATAGCACACCTAAAAATCCAGAGGCAAAAACAAACAAAAAATACGGGTGTTCTCTTCAACCAAAATAAATATAACAAAGGCCACAAAAGAAAACTAATGTGGGATGCTTGTTGAATCATATAAATCTCTAACTAGAAATCATGTGACATTATTCCTGCTTTTAAGATGAACAAACTAAGGAAATAAAAGTGATACCTAACCCTATATTTTGTTGCCATTCTATTACTGGAACATTGAATCTCTCATATCCTGGTATTACTCACTAATCTTATTTCTGTAGAGACCACTTTTGTTTTTTTCTATTATTCTTAAGAAATAGGTATTAATATGGGCAATTCCTAAATTTGAGGATTTGAATGAATAATAGTAAAAAGGTTGGTTTTATAGTTAATTCGAGAAAGAAAACGTTATAAGATGGAAACTGCATTTGCCCCATATTAGTAGTTTCCTCATTTCATTCCTCTTCATAGTTCTACTTCTTCCTTAAAAAGAAAAGGAATGGAAAAAAGGAATAAAAAACATAGCTTAGCACTGAGATGCAAAACAGGCAGTTTGCATTAATAAAAACATTCTGTTTCCCCAGATGAAGACCTTATTCCAATTCAAATTCAGCTGGTGATCTTCTTTTGGATCTGTTCACAATCTATGAAAAAATATTTTTCCATTAATTAAACCATTGTCAAATGTTGATGAAGTCTCTATTTGGGGATGCCATAATTCCTTCTTACTCTAGACACATTGTAACAAAGTTCCTTTCATTGTTTAACAATAAGGAAAATATGGCTTGTGTCATGGAGTTATAGGTAATATATATGCCCTTTTTAATTTGGAAGAGATAAATTCAAAAAATATGGCAAAATAATGAAGAACTGGCAAGAAAAAAAATTTTTTGTTTCTGGCATTGCATGGAACCATCAACTAGAAAGAGATTCAAATTATAAACAGGAATATTCTTCATATCAAACTCCAGAAATTCTAGACAATATTGTGAATACTCCTCAGGGTAGTGTTGTTTTTTGTTTGTTTGTTTGTTTGTTTGTTTGCTTGTTTTATGTTTGCCTTTTTCTAAGCATTAACTTCCAATGTCTCTAAAGTCACCCTCACTCACCTCTCTGTCTGTCTCTGTCCTGTGTGTCTCTCTGTGTTTCTTCTCTCTCTGGCTCTCTCTGTTTGTTTCTGTGTCTCTTCACTGCAGGTCTATCTCTGGCTCTGACTCTGGCTCTCTGGCTCTCTTTCTCAGCAAGTTTCCTGTTGTTCTAACTTTACTCTAACTCATTGATTCCTGATTCCCAACTCTGACACATGCTTGTCCCATTGAACATTCTCCTTACAAAAAAACAAATAAACAAAAATTTTCTCCATTTTTTTATGATAATCTTCTCTTTCAGTTCCCTTCCTGTGTGTCTGACAACTTCTTACTCTTCTTTCTTCATGAATCTACTGTATTAGCCTCTACTATGGGCATACCCCAAGTACTCCGTGCTGAGTCTTCCTTATTCTTTGTATTCTTGTTGATTTGGTGATTTCATCAGCTCTAATACATTCAATTCAAAAAGCAAAAGTTAAGCCTGTTCTACCTTTAAGGAAGTGTAATAGACTGACAATCCAGGGACATTAAATTTCTATTATGTGCTTACTCTAGGTCAGGATTTATGATACCATGGTGGGATACAAAGAAAAAAATGAAAGGGGTTTACTTCTATTAGTGGCGAGGAAGGAGGCAAAATATACTCATTTAAATAAATACCAAATATATACAATGTAATTTCAAGAGGAAGAAAGTGCTTATGCCTGGGGAAATGAGGAAAAGGGTAGGTAGAAGTAGAAGCAACCGCCTGAGCTAATTTTTAAAGGAAATGAGTGGTATAATGAGAGGAAAATTGTAGTTTGGTAGAGACATGAGGAATGGAATCTTATGATACACGGAATAACTAACAGATTCATTTTAGAATGGATTATGCTTGAAAGAGAATGAGAAAGGAAGTAAAAGTCAAATTGTATAGTTTTTACAAACTGGGCTGAGGAGTTTGTATTTCGTAATAGATACAAGAGGGAGAAGTTAAAGTTATTTTAGTTGGAGAGTGATATGGTGAGAGGAATATGTTGGGAAATGTTTATGAGTATCAGGTTGAGGAACATGGGTTGGAGATAAGAGACACTAGAAGCTGAGAGTCCAATTTGAAAGCTATTGTAGTGATCCAGGCAAAAAAGTGATGAGTTAGTTTACTGTGGAGGGGAATACTGATGAGGAGCACTTTTCATCCTTAATCCTATTGGGAAAGGGGAATTGAATTCTCCTATCCAAAGCAGGATATTCTCTTGAAGTTTCTTCTCTCTCTTCAGTAAATGGATAAAACTCAAGGGATCTTGGTGTAAAGCAACTAGTCTCTTTTGATAATGAGATTAACTCAAGAGGGTTTTCATTTAAGGTGAAGGTCCCAGTTCCACCAGCTTCCTTGCTTTGCACAACTTTAAAAAAAAATCAAATAAAATTCTCTGAGCCTTAAGGCATTCTTTTGATTGCTAAACTGGAAGTGAAAGTTCTCCTGGTTGAATTTGGAATAATTAATTATCCCCAGATTTCCTTTCTTGTTTTCACACTCCATAAAAAATGCAAATATAGGATGAATTAAAATGTTGTGTTATCTTTTGTTATTAAATCATTGTTAAAATTTATGTAACTAGTAAGAAACTGTAACAAGCCACTTGTTGCATGTGGCAATAAAATAAAAAGGAAAAGCAGAGAATGGAGTAAATTCACTGTTGTTCTAGTAGTTTCATAGAGAAACCAGAATTAATTCATTGGCTGCTGGATTTTGTCAATAAACCAGGTTTGGAGGAGGAATATGAAAATGTTCTAGCCCTTATAAAACTTAAAGTCAATATCCTAGAAAGAATCCTCTATCTGGCATTTTGCATTCTGCCTGTTATTGCTACTCTCCCACTACTACCTTTCTTGAGAGAAATTAAAAAAAAACATGTTGTTACTCTCAGTGTAATCAACCCGGAGAGGGAAGAGTAGCTATACTATCCATTGGGAAATAAAACTCTTATCTAACCCTTCTGAGAAAGTTAGAAGGGATAAACCAAGGGGAGCAGGGGAGTGGGGAGGACAAAAAAA